>NC_091993.1:126756329-126873200 GCF_044704955.1 Pristiophorus japonicus
AGGGAGCTCCAGAGCTTGGGGCTCAGGCAGCTGAAGGCACGGCCACCGATGGTTGAGTGAAGAAAATCGGGGGATGGGCAAGAGGTCAGAATTAGAGGAGCGCAGAGATCTCGGGGGGTTATGGGGCTGGAGGAGATTACAGAGATAGGGAGGGGCGAGACCATGGAGGGATTTGAAAACAAGGATGAGAATTTTGAAATCGAGGCGTTGTTTAACCGGAGCCAATGTAGGTCAGTGAGCGCAGGGGGTGATGGGTGAGTAGGACTCGGTGCGAGTTAGGACACGGGGCAGTGAGCACAGGGGGTGATGGGTGAGTGGGACTCGGTGCAACTTAGGACATGGGGGCACAGGGGGTGATGGGTGAGTGGGACTCGGCGCGAGTTAGGACACGGGGCAGTGAGCACAGGGGGTGATGGGTGAGTGGGGCTCGGTGCGAGTTAGGGCACGGGGCAGCAGAGATTTGGATGGCCTCAAGTTTGCAGAGGGGGTAAGGTGGGAGGCCAGCCAGGAGTGCGTTGGAATAGTCGAGTCTGGAAGTAATAAAGGCACAGATGAGGGCTTCAGCAGCGGATGAGCCAAGGTAGGGGCGGAGATAGGCGATGTGATGCAGGTGTAACTTTTATTGTGCTCCTTGCATAGAAAGACACGCGGTTAAATTATGAGGACAGTTTGCGTAAACTAGGCTTGTGTTCCCTCAAGTTTAGAAGATTGAAGGATGCCCTCCTGACCATCCCTGATTATAATCGCTCCACCATCGGTGGCCGTACCTTCTGTTGCCTGGGCCCCAAGCTCTGGAACTCCCTCCCTAAACCTCTCCGCCTCTCTCTCCTCCTTCAAGACGCTCCTTGAGTTGAGGTCGAAGATCAGCCATGATCTCATTGAATGGCGGCGCAGGCTCGAGGGGCCGAATGGCCAACTGCTGCTCCTATTTTTTAGGTTCTGACAAACACCACATGGACCAGTTGGCCCGAATGGCCTGTTTCTGTGCTGACTATATTGGGCTCTGCTGGGCAGGCCACATTGTCCGTATGCCTGACACAAGACTCCCAAAGCAAGCACTCTACTTGGAACTCCTACACAGCAAGCGAGCCCCAGGTGGGCAGAGGAAACGTTACAGGGACACCCTCAAAGCCTCCCTGATAAAGTGCAACATCCCCACTGACACCTGGGAGTCCCTGGCCAAAGACCGCCCTAAATAGAGGAAGTGCATCCGGGAGGGCGCTGAGCACCTCGAGTCTTGTCGCCGAGAGCATGGAGAAACCAGGAGCAGGCAGCGGAAGGAGCGTGCGGCAAACCAGTCCCACCCTCCCTTTCCCTCAACCTCTGTCTGTCCCACCTGTGACAGAGACTGTAATTCCTGTATTGGACTGTTCGGTCACCTGAGAACTCACTTTTAGAGTGGAAGCAAGTCTTCCTCGATTCCGAGGGACTGCCTGTGATGATGATAAGATTGTATGCAAAGGTCGATTGCTCCGTGATTTCAATGGAGACGACCCAAATATTTTGGGGCATATATCACTCCGAGTTACTGTGGGATAGGAGGACGGAGAAGATGAAAGGGTGGCTGGAGAGATGGTGCAGGCTTTCGATTCCTGGGGCATTGGGACCATTTCTGGGGGAGGTGGGAGCTAGACAGGCCGAACCAGTTGTACCTCAACAGAGCCGGGACCAGTATCCTGGTGGGATTAGGGTGGATAGCTCTTGGTCGGTGGGCACCGACACAATGGGCCGAAATGGCCTCCTTCCGTGCTGTAAATTTCTGTGATCCGGTACAGAGCCTCCAAGATGCTCTATTTCAGCAGGTGGGAGTTCTGCCTCTGTTTCCTGGCGTAGGGTGCCGTCTCTCTCAGTCAGACGTTGCTGTAACCCTGACGGGCAGGTGCCCTGTGTCCACATGGAACGGCGGGAAGTGGCCAGCGTGTAGCGGCCCATTAGCGGACAAAGAGTGATGGACTGCCAGTCCCAGCGGGAGGCCAGGAATCCTGCTCCCCTTCTCTCTGCATCGCCACCGTTAATGTACTTACTGCAGCACTTTTCTGACACATTAGAAGGAAATGGCCTGTAACCGAACCTGACAGGTCACCAGGGAGGCTGGCCAGCTGCTACTCGATACGAAAAGGTGTGCGTGACAATATTGTTATGTTGATAACAAATGAAAGGGACAGACACGGGTCAATGTTTGGCTCATACAGCACAAGACAGCAGCGCGGCTAATAGGGAGCGGCTTGTATTTCAGCTCTGAGAGTTCGCTGCGAATACCTTGAGAGCACATTCTCTCCAGCTCCGGTTTACCAGGTCAATAAGTTATTTTATTCAGATAAAAGTTGCAGTGGAATTAACTCCGCGCGGTGCTCTCCGGTGGAGCCGGCAATAACAAAACATCCCTGGATTCGAGTGGGATCAGCGGCCAATTGGACAATGTGAATGTAATGTATTTGCTTCATGGGTTCTTTGCTTAAGAATTCATAGCAACACATTGCTAGTGAGAACCAGTTGGTTTATTAGCAAAGGTTTAACAATCACACAACACATTACCAGTTCATCCACCAGGCTCACAACTGCAGACCTCATCGTGGATGACCTCATCATAGGCAGTCCCTCGGAATTGAGGAAGACTTGCTTCCACTCCTAAAGTGAGTCCTTTGGTGGCTGTACAGGGCAATACAAGAGCCACAGACCCTGTCACAGGTGGGACAGATATTTGTTGGGGGAAGGGGGGTGGGACTGATTCGCCGCACGCTCCCTCCGCTGCCCGCGCCTGACCTCTTCACGCTCGTGGCGTTGAGATTCGAAGAACTCAAGGGAGGGCCTCCTGGATGCCCACCCTCCACCCAGGGCGGTCTTCGGCCAGGGACTCCCAGGTGTGAGTGGTGATGTCGCACATTACCAGGGAGGCTTTGAGGGTGTCCTTGTAATGTTTCCGCTGCCCACCTTTGGCTCGTTTGCTGTGAAGGAGCTCCGCACAGAGCAATTGCTTAGGGAGTCTCGTGTCTGGCATGCGAAGCTGATCGAGTGTGGTCAGTGCTTCAATGCTGGGGATGTTGCCCTGGTCGAGGACACTGATGTTGGTGCATCTGCCCTCCCAGGGGATTTGCAGGATCTTGCAGAGACATCATTGGTGATATATCTCCAGCGACTTGATGTGTCTACTGTACATGGTCCATGTTTCTGATCCATACAGGAGGGCGGGTATCACTACAGCCCTGTAGACCATGAGCTTGGTGGTAGGTTTGAGGGACTGATCTTCAAACACTCTTTTCCTCAGGCGGCCGAAGGCTGCACTAGCGCACTGGAGGCGGTGTTGAATCTCCTCATCAATCTCTGCCTTTGTTGACAAGAGGCTCCCGAGGTGTGGGAAATGGTCCACGTTGTCCAGGGCCACGCCGTGGATCTTGAGGGGGCAGTGCTGTACAGGCTGGTGGAGGACCTTTGTCTTACGGATGTTAAACGTAAGGCCCATGCTTTCATTTGCCTCGGTGAATACATCGACTATATTCTGGAGTTCAGCCTCAGAATGTGCGCAGACTCAGGTGTCATCCGCATACTGCAGCTCAACGACAGAGGTTGGGGTAACTTTGGACCTGGCCTGGAGGCGGTGTAGGTTAAACAGCTTCCAACTGGTTCTGTAGTTTAGTTCCATTCCAGCGGGGAGCTTGTCGACAGTGAGGTGGATCATGGCAGCGAGGAAGATTGAGAAGAGGGTTGGAGCGAAGACGCAGCCCTGTTTGACCCCGGTCCAGACATCCTAGACTCAAGTGGCTGGGGTTTTATTGAGTGCTTTAACCGGATCCAAAACCGGGACAGGGAGCAGATGGGGTTTAGGGAGATGGCAGTGGGTAGGGTAGAGGGTAAGACAGGGGTGGGGTGGGATAGAGACACAGGGAGCAGGTAAAATGCAGCATCCCCACTGACATCTGGGAGTCCCTGGCCAAAGACCTCCCTAAGTAGAGGAAGAGCATCCGGGAGGGCGCTGTGCACCTCGAGTCTCATCGCCGAGAGCATGCAGAAATCGGAAGGAGCGTGTGGCAAACCAGACTCCCCACCCACCCTTTCCTTCAACCACTGTCTGCCCCACCTGCGACAGAGACTGTAATTCCCGTATTGAACTGTTCAGTCACCTGAGAACTCACTTTTAGAGTGGCAGCAAGTCTTCCTCGATTTCGAGGGCCTGCCTATGCTGACGATGAGAGGGAGCAGGCAATGATAAAGTAATCAGTAGGACGGGGTAGAATAGAACCAGAACAAGGAGCAAGATAATGGCAGGGCAAGCAGCAGTATAGACGTCCGGCAGAGTACAAGATAGGAGAGGTGAGCGAGTGGGATTGGAGTTCAGCAGGTGAATTGGACGCGGCTGATGCAGAGAACGTGGGGGCCAGGGTGAGCTGTATAATAGTACACGACACGATATCAAGTGGCAAAGGGCAGGATAGGGGTGGGACCTAGGAGCAGGACAGCACAGGATAGAGAGCATGGTGGGGACAGGGAGGTTGGCCCAGCAAAAACAGTGGATAAGGGCAGGGGACGGGGTGGGAGGTGGGGGGGGGGGGGAGACAGGGGGGCAGGGGGAGGGGGGGACAGGGGGACAGGGGGAGAGGGGGAGTGGATGGGCAGGGGGGAGAGGGGGATAGGGGGGGACAGGGGGGAGAGGGGGATAGGGGGAGAGGGGGGGCAGGGGGAGAGGGGGATGGGGAGAGGGGGGGACGGGGGGAGAGGGGGATAGGGGGGGCAGGGGTAGAGGGGGATAGGGGAGAGGGGGGACAGGGGGGAGAGGGGGATAGGGGGAGAGGAGGGGCAGGGGGAGAGGGGGATGGTGGAGAGGGGGGAGACAGGGGGACACGGTGACGGGGGACAGGGGGCAGGGTTGGGGACAGGGGTAGTAGAATTCATTTTACTTTCAATTTGGAAATCCCGGCTCAGATCGATGTCCTCCCTCCAACTGTGGATTCAGAATGCACCTGCCCCTGACTGGCCTTGATAAACTAAACATGTGACTTTTCTTTAACGGGACAGTGTAGAGGGAGCTTTATTCTGTATCTAACCCATGCTGTACCTACCCTGGGAGTGTTTGATGGGACAGTGTAGAGGGAGCTTTACTCTGTATCTAACCCCGTGCTGTACCTGCCCTGGGAGTGTTTGATGGGACAGTGTAGAGGGAGCTTTACTCTGTATCTAACCCCCTGTACCTGCCCTGGGAGTGTTTGATGGGACAGTGTAGAGGGAGCTTTACTCTGTATCTAACCCCCTGTACCTGCCCTGGGAGTGTTTGATGGGACAGTGTAGAGGGAGCTTTACTCTGTATCTAACCCCGTGCTGTACCTGCCCTGGGAGTGTTTGATGGGACAGTGTAGAGGGAGCTTTACTCTGTATCTAACCCCCTGTACCTGCCCTGGGAGTGTTTGATGGGACAGTGTAGAGGGAGCTTTACTCTGTATCTAACCCCGTGCTGTACCTACCCTGGGAGTGTTTGATGGGACAGTGTAGAGGGAGCTTTACTCTGTATCTAACCCCCTGTACCTGCCCTGGGAGTGTTTGATGGGACAGTGTAGAGGGAGCTTTACTCTGTATCTAACCCCCTGTACCTGCCCTGGGAGTGTTTGATGGGACAGTGTAGAGGGAGCTTTACTCTGTATCTAACCCCGTGCTGTACCTGCCCTGGGAGTGTTTGAAATTGACGCCCAGTGTTTTTAATGGAATATATTCCATTCTGCAGCAGTAACATCCTTCACTGTAGTGAGGGGGGAAGCAGAGAAGTGGAAAAAAAAGTAATTGTGGAATAGTTGTGCAAGGACATCAATCGTTTTGTTTGCAGTTGGTGTGTTTGCGATCGGTGCAAACCAGGCTCTGTACCTGCCCTCTCTGCTATTGCTCTGAATTGGAGGAGCGCAGAGACCTCGGGGTTGTGGGGGGGTACTGGAGGAGATTACAGAGATGGGCGGGGGGAGGGAGGGGTCCATGGAGGGATCTGAAAACAAGGATGAGAATTTTTCAAACATTGAAATATAAAGATAGAACAGGCAATGAAAAAGTATTCAGATGGTGCTAGTGATAATGAGCTTCTTATGTTCAAGTGAATACTCTGTTAAAGGCCCCGGTGCCATGATGTCGTGTGTGGTTAAAGACAAGATGTAACATGCAGACAGGCCATTGAACCAGCTCTCAGTGGGCGGGCAGTGCCATGGACTGAAGGACTCACAGTATCAAAAGGACTAGTGCAATGTCGGCCTTTATATCTAAGGGCAGCAGGCGCACGGGAACACCACCACCTCCACGTTCCCCTCCCAGTCACACACCATCCTGACTGGGAAATATATCGGCCGTTCCTTCATCGTCGCTGGGTCAAAATCCTGGAACTCCCTCCCTAACAGCACTGTGGGAGCACCTTCACCACACGGACTGCAGCGGTTCAAGAAGGCGGCTCACCACCACCTTCTCGAGGGGCAATTAGGAATGGGCAATAAATGCCGGCCTTGCCAGCGATGCCCACATCCCAAGAACTGATAAAGAAAAAAATATAAAGGAGAGGAAGTGATGGCTCAGTTGTACAGAGCTCTGGTTACACGTCGTCGGGAGTAACAGTGTTCAGTCCTGGCTCCGCCCCTCAGGGAGGATATATCGGCCTTGGAGGCGGGGTCAGTGCAGATTCACCAGAATAATACCTGGGGCTAATAGGGTTAAATTATGAGAGCAAATTGAAGTTTATAAGATTGAAGAATGATCTAATTAGAATCAGAGAACGGTTACAGCACAGGAGAAAACCATTCGGCCCGTCGAGCCCGTGCCGGCTCTCTGC
Organism: Pristiophorus japonicus; assembly: GCF_044704955.1. NCBI lineage: Eukaryota > Metazoa > Chordata > Chondrichthyes > Pristiophoridae > Pristiophorus > Pristiophorus japonicus. The sequence continues at coordinate 126,763,120 of NC_091993.1, forward strand.
AAGAGCCCCTCAGCCAGTCCCACTCCCCCGCCCTTTCCCCGTAACCCTGCTCATTTTTTCCTTCAGGGACTTATCCAATTCCCCTTTGAAAGCCCGGATTGAGTCTGCCTCCACCACCCTCTCAGGCAGCGCATTCCAGATCCTAACCACTCGCTGCGTAAAAAGGTTTTTCCTCATGTCGCCTCTGGTTCTTCTGCCAATCGCCTTAAATCTGTGTCCTCTGGTTCTTGACCCTTCCGCCAATGGGAACAGTTTCTCTCGATCTGGTGAGGTGTTTAAAATGATAAAAGCTTTTGACAGGGTAGATGGAGAGAAATTGTTTCCTCTGGTGGGGGGAGTCCAGGACAAGGGGCAGAACCTTAAACTTAGAGCCCGGCCGTTCAGGGCCGGTGTCAGGGCGCACTTCTTCACACAAAGGGCCGTGGGAATCTGGAACTCTCTCCCAAAAGGCTGCGGATGCTCAATTGGAGATGGATAGATTTTTGTTCTGAAAGGGAATCAAGGGATATGGAGCAGAGGTAGGTAAGTGGGACTGAGGTACAGATCAGCCACGATATTAATGAATGGCGGAACAGGCTCGATGGGCTGAATGGCCCATGCAACAACAACTTGTATTTATATAGCATCTTTAAGGTAGTGAAACGTCCCAAGGTGCTTCACAGGAGTGGTATAAGACAAAAAAATAAATTTGACACTGAGCCACATAAGAAGAAATTAGCCTGCACCGCCATTCAATGAGTTCATGGCTGAACATGAAACTTCAGTACCCCCTTCCTGCTTTCTCGCCATAACCCTTGATCCCCCGAGAAGTAAGGACTTCATCTAACTCCCTTTTGAATATATTTAGTGAATTGGCCTCAACTACTTTCTGTGGTAGAGAATTCCACAGGTTCACCACTCTCTGGGTGAAGAAGTTTCTCCTCATCTCGGTCCTAAATGGCTTACCCCTTATCCTTAGACTGTGACCCCTGGTTCTGGACTTCCCCAACATTGGGAACATTCTTCCTGCATCTAACCTGTCTAAACCCGTCAGAATTTTAAACGTTTCCATGAGGTCCCCTCTCATTCTTCTGAACTCCAGTGAATACAAGCCCAGTTGATCCAGTCTTTCTTGATAGGTCAGTCCCACCATCCCGGGAATCAGTCTGGTGAATCTTCGCTGCACTCCCTCAATAGCAAGAATGTCCTTCCTCAAGTTAGGAGACCAAAACTGTACACAATACTCCAGGTGTGGCCTCACCAAGGCCCTGTACAACTGTAGCAACACCTCCCTGCCCCTGTACTCAAATCCCCTCGCTATGAAGGCCAACATGCCATTTGCTTTCTTAACCGCCTGCTGTACCTGCATGCCAACCTTCAATGACTGATGTACCATGACACCCAGGTCTCGTTGCACCTTCCCTTTTCCTAATCTGTCACCATTCAGATAATAGTCTGTCTCTCTGTTTTTACCACCAAAGTGGATAACCTCACATTTATCCACATTATACTTCATCTGCCATGCATTTGCCCACTCACCTAACCTATCCAAGTCACTCTGCAGCCTCATAGCATCCTCCTCGCAGCTCACACTGCCACCCAACTTAGTGTCATCCGCAAATTTGGAGATACTGCATTTAATCCCCTCGTCACAGCTTGGTCACAGAGGTAGGTTTTAAGGAGCATCTTGAAGGAGGAAAGGGAGGCAGAGGGGTTTAGGGAGGGAGTTCCAGAGCTTGGGGCCCAGGCAACAGAATGTCCCGATATTCAGCATCTTTAGGAGAAGAGAGGAGAAGCTGAAGGAATGTCCAAGTAAGGGTTGGTAATTTGATGAGGTTATGATTCCAGGAATGGGAATCTATTCATTGGGATTAAAATTCAGATCTCCCAAACCTCAGACTGTGACTCACTGCCTGTGTGTAACAATCTCGCCTTTTAGCGTGCTATAAAAAGTGTTTCGATTATTTAATGTGTTTTTTTTAACAAATAATCGTGTTTATATGTAATTATTTTACTGTAAAGGCTAATTAGCTCTTGTGAAATCGAAGCAAAAATGATTAGAATTAGATTTTTAACGCCGATCTTTGCTGTGTCGGGTTGCGTGTGATTGCTATGTAGTTTTACCCATCAGTAATTATGGTCACAAAACTGAATCAATTCTTTCACATTTTCCCAAACTCGGATTGTTTTCAATTGATTCCAAGTCTCAGTCTCTTCAGCCACGAGAAGGTCGGTACTGTAATGTATTTGCTTCATGGATTCTTTGCTTAAGAATCCATAGCAACACATCACTATGAAGAACGAGTTGGTTTATTAACAAAGGTTTAACAATCACACTACACATTACCAGTTCATCCACCAGGCTCACAACCACCTGCCCCATCGTGGATCCCCCAAACCCAACTGGCCGGGGTTTTATTGAGTCTTGTCAACATCACGTGGCAACTCAACAGCTCTACAACTATTTTTGGAAACAAAAATAAACATTAAATCAAATGCCCCCTGATCTGGGGGACACTGCAGACACTTTTCAACTGCCCTTTTTAAAAAAAATCTTTGTATTTTTTTGTTTTTTTGTGTTTTATTTTGTGTTTTTTTGGGCTCTAAAATCATAAATTTTACAAGTGCCCCCTATAAAAGGGGAGGGGGACACTAAAACTGGCAATAAAACAAATTAAACATAAAAACATATAAAATCAAATTAAAATTTGGTTGCCGGGGGTGATGATGCACTCCAGTCCCTCCGGCGCCCACCTCTGGCGGAAGGCCGCGAGCGTACCGGTGGACACCGCGTGCTCCATCTCCAGGGACACCCTGGCTCAGATGTAACCACGGAAGAGAGGCAGGCAGTCAGGCTGAACGACCCCCTCGACCACCCGTTGCCTGGACCGACTGATGGCCCCCTTGGCCAGGCCCAGGAGCAGTCCTACGAGGAGGTCCTCGGACCTACCCGCTCCCCTCTGCACAGTGTGCCCAAAGATCAGGAGTGTGGGACTGAATTGCAACCAGAAGTTGAGGAGCAGCCCCTTTAAATAATGGAACAGGGGCTGTAAATGAGGTGATCGACTGATTAATGGTGCTTTCTAGTGAACAAATGTTCGTGCAATTTGGGGCTCGAACCCAGGAACCTCAGATTAAGAGTCTTATGAGCCTGCTGTTGGTGTACGGGGAGCTTTGACTCGAGCCATTCAACAGCTCTACAACTCTTTCGATAGGAGACAAAATAAACATTAGTTCAAGTGCCCCCCGATCTGGGGGAAATGCTTACTCCCTGTCGGGGAATTGAAGCCCGGACTCCCGCGTGACAAGCAGGGATACTCACCACTATACTAACGAGGAACTTCAACAGCTCTACAAACCCATGAGCATGCTCACAGGTGCATACATCACAGGAACTGAGTCCAACTCTTGCCCTGCAACATGTTGGAAGGCTGGAAGGACATAAGAAGCAGGAGTAGACCATTCGGCCCTTCGAACCTGCTGACTTGTATGAGGAGACTGAGTGCAATTATCCAGGTTTGCCTATGATTAAAAAGTTAGGTGGGAATGTAAGCTGTGAGGAGGACGCAAAGATCCTGCAAAGGGACAGGTTAAGTGAGCGGGCTAGAAGGTGGCAGATGCGGTATAATGTGGGGAAATGTGAAATTATCCACTTTGGTCAGAAGAATAGAAATATTTTATTAAAAGATAGAGACTGGTAAGTGTTGGTATGCAGAGGGATTTTCTTGAGTCACAGAAAGTTTACATGCAGGTACAGCAAACAATTAGGAAGGCAAACAGTATGTTGGCCTTTATTGCAAGGGGTTAAAGTAGAAGTGTAAGGGGGGGGTCTTGCTGCAATTATATAGGTGAGACCACCTCTGAAGGACTGTGTACAGTTTTGGTCTCTTTACCTAAAGAAGGATATACTTGCCTTAGAGGGAGTGCAGCAAGATTTCACCAGACTGATCCCTGGGATGAGAGGACTGGCCTATGATGAGAGATTGAGTAGAATGGGCCCATACTCTCTGGAGTTTAGAAGAATGAGAGATGATCTCATTGAAACATACAAGATTCAGAGGCTTGACAGGGTGGATGCTGAGAAGCTGTTTCCGCTGGTTGGCGAACTATAAGGGATCCACCATTTAGGACTGAGATCAGGGCCTTGGATTCTCAGTCGTTGAGTATATTCAAGACTAAGAGCGATAAATTTTGGACTCTAAGGGAATCAAGGAATATGGGGATCGGACGGGAAAGTGAAATTGAGGTTGAAGATCTTATTGAATGGCAGAGCAGGTCCAAGGGGCCGAATGGCCTACTCCTGCTCCTATTTCTTACATTCTTAAGCCGATTCCTGGACTGGCAGCAGCTTGCCTTGCAAGGATGTTAGTGAAGCGGTTAGTTTAATGTCCATCCCCAGGAGGTAACTGAAAGGTGGTTAATCAGCATCAAGCATGCATTAATTATAAAGCATACACTCAATATTTTGAGGCATCAAATGCAGCCTTGGTATGTGGATGGCGGGGAAGGAGATGAGCCCAGGCTGGCGGTGTAGCGATTAGCGGCTGGGGAAAGTTGTTGGGACGGAAGTGGGGCGCGCACATTGCCCAGTGTAGATATTCAAGGATCTCGTGGAGACAGATTAGATTGGATGTCGGGTGTTAGTTTGTGATGGTGGATGGGCCGAAGGTCAGCCTTTGTTAGACTGAGGCGACGGCAGTAGCTTTGAAAGGAATGGGTTGATGGGACAGATTGGCCGATTGAAGTCAAAAAGACGAGAGTTGGGTAGTCAGGAGCTGGATCAAAGAAAGAGTTTGCGTGTGTATAGCACCTTTGACATCCTTTCAAGTTGTAAGTCGCAAGGTCAGAGGGCAGTTAAGAGTGAACCACGTTGGTGTGGGACTGGAGTCACGTATAGGCCAGACTGGGTAACGAGGGCAGGTTTCCTGCGCTGTGGGACATGAGGGAACCAGTTGGGTCTTTTCCCACAATCTGGCAGATTCATGTTCACTTTTACTGACAGCGCTTTTCCAATGCGAGATTTCTTTAAACTGAATTCCAAAATTCTCAAACCTCCCGCAGTGCGATGTGACGCAACTAACATCGCATGGGCCGGGGTTTGCCTCACACATAATCTGTGGCACCTTCAGGAATCCAAATCTTAAGTGTTAAGGTTCCGGGAGAGCCGGGATTAATCTCGCCACAGGTGAGAGTATCTCCTCAGGCACACTGACCTTAAACCTGATCACCGAGTCGAGATAACTGAGGATAAAACATGCTCCAGCAACTGCCCGTCCCCTGCTCTCAGGGGAGGTTTGGTGAAGTTCAGTGTGTTTGGGGCAAAGTTCTCTCTCTCTGAGAGACGGGGGTAAGTGCACCCGGGCAGTTACGGGACAGATTGTTTTTTGTGCATGCACTCCTATCTTCCAAGAATGAGAGGGGATCTCATAGAAACTTATAAAATTCTGACGGGATTAGACAGATTAGATGCAGGAAGAATGTTCCCGATGTTGGGAAAGTCCAAAACCAGGGGTCACAGTCTAAGGATAAGGGGCAAGCCATATAGGACCGAGATGAGGAGAAACTTCTTCACCCAGAGAATTGTGAACCTGTGGAATTCTCTACCACAGAGAGTTGTTGATGCCAGTTCGTTAGATATATTCAAAAGGGAATTAGATATGGCCCTTACGGCTAAAGGGATCGGGGGGTATGGAGAGAAAGCAGGAAAGGCGTACTGAGGGAATGATCAGCCATGATCTTATTGAATGGTGGTGCAGGCTCGAAGAGCTGAATGGCCTACTCCTGCACCTAGTTTCTATGTTTCTATGTTTCTATCTCTATTTTTATTTATTTATTCATTCATGGATGAGGTGTCGCTGCCTGTGTCTGTGCTGGAAATAATATATAATACTGTGTGATACTATGTAATACTGTAAAACCCATTTTTTCGCCAGGCGATTAGTGTTAATTACTTTAAGCATAAAAATGGAAATTCTCGCCAGCGTTACTCACCGAACGTTAGTGGTTCTTCTCAGTGGGCAATCGGGCGTTGAGGGGCTTTAGGGACAGTCTGGCCCATAGCCTCAGATAAGGGTGTGTACAGGGAGGGATCGGTTTTACAGTATTACAGAGTATCACACAGTATTTACAGCACAGAAACAGGCCATTGGGCCCACTGCTCCGTGTCGGTGTTTATGCTCCACACCAGCCCCCTCCCACCCCTCTCCATCTCACCCCATCACCATATCCTTCTATTCCTTTCTCCCTCATGTGTTTATCCAGCTTCCCCTTAAATACATCGATACTATTCGCCTCAACCCCTCCCTGTGGCAGCGAGTTCCACATTCTCACCGCTCTCTGGGTAAATAAGTTCCTCCTGAATTCATTAGTGACTATATGTATTTACATCCTCCCGTTCAGTTCTGGTCGCCCCCACACTAGTGGAAACATCCTCTCTACGTCTACCCTATCGAATCCCTTCCTGCAGCGAAGGTCTTGTGGCCGGATCTCGCTCAATCCTCGAGCAGCCATCAGCCAACTGCTCCGGCCTCCGCGGCCCTTGCAGGAGCGGGAGAACTCTGAGCGGCCCCGCTCCCACGCCCCCCGCCCCCGATCGCTGGGAGCGCCCCCGGGGCCACTCGGCTGTCCGCCACCTTCACACGGTTAATTGTGATCCCTGCGAGGGTTTGAGCAGCTCAAATCACCAGCCAATGTCCCCTAACGAGAGGCGACAGTGCATGAGCAGGGCTGTCGGAGCAGGGCACAGCTCCCCAGGGAGATGGGTGACCGAGGGGAACAGCAAACTGCAGCTGGTTCTGACACTGTGCTCAGTGTAGATAGGTACAGTCCCGAGTCAGGGCCGGGCTGGGAATACCAACACAGTTACATAAAAACACAGAAACATAGAAAATAGGTGCAGGAGTAGGCCATTCGGCTCTTCAACCCTGCACCACCATTCAATAAGATCATGGCTGATCATTCCTTCAGTACCCTTTTCCTGCTTTCTCTCCATACCTCTTGATCCCTTAAGCTGTAAGGGCCATATCTAACTCCCTCTTGAATATATCCAATGAACTGGCATCAACAACTTTCTGCGGCAGGGAATTCCACAGGTTAACAACTCTCTGAGTGAAGAAGTTTCTCCTCATCTCCTTGTCCCCTGGTTTTGGGCTTCCCCAACATTGGGAACATTCTTCCTGCATTTAACCTGTCCAGTCCCGTCAGAATCTTATATGTTTCTATGAGATCCCCTCTCATCCTTCTAAACTCCAGTGAATACAGGTCCAGTCGATCCAGTCTCTCCTCATATGTCAGTCCTGCCATCCCTGGAATCAGTCTGGTGAACCGTTGCTGCACTCCCTCAATAGCAAGAACGTCCTTCCTCAGATTAGGAGTCCAAAACTGAACACAATATTCCAGGTGAGGCTTCACCAAGGCCCTGTACAACTGCAGTAAGCTCCTATACTCAAATCCCCTAGCTATGAAAACCAACATACCATTTGCCTTCTTCACCGCCTACTGTACCTGTATGCCAACTTTCAATGACTGATGAACCATGACACCCAGGTCTCGTTGCACCTCCCCTTTTTCTAATCTGCCGCCATTCAGATAATATTCTGTCTTCGCGTTTTTGCCCCCAAAGTGGATAACCTTATATTTATTCACATTATACTGCATCTGTCATGCATTTTCCCACTCACCTAACCTGTCCAAGTCACCCTGCAGCCTCTTAGCATCCTCCTCACAGCTTACACTGCCTCCCAGTTCAGTGTCATCTGCAAACTTGGAAATATTACACTCAATTCCTTCATCCAAATCATTGAAGTATATTGTAAATGATACGTCCTTACTACACAGTATAAATGCACACGAGGCCCATGCTTGAGAGAAGGTCAGTCTGTGACCTGTCCTTTATTCCTTAGCACTCAAGTGATGAAGGTGGGTGGAGCTTCCCCTTTTATACCTGAAGGCCCAGGTTAGGAGTGTCTCCCACCTAGTGGTCAGTGTTCTCACGGTGTACAACTTAGGTCAGTTTATACATGGGTTACATTGCTGGTTGAATACATGACATCACCTCCCCCCCCCCCGCAAAGTCTTATTGGGATCACAGGTTGAGTCTCTCTGGTGGTTTACGCTCCCTTGTAGAGCGCCTGAGTTGGGGCTCCGGTTGTTGGGCGCTGGCCTGAGTGTCCGGACTGCCCACAGTGACTGGGCTCTCCTCCCTTTGGTTCCGGTGTTCGGTCAACTGTGGTGGAGTGAACTCTATATCGTGTTCTTCCTCTGCTTCTTCTATGGGGTTGCTGAACCTCCTTTTTGTTTGATCCACATGTTTGTGGCAGATTTGTCCATTGGTAAGTTTAACTACCAGAATCCTATTTCCCTCTTCGGCAACCAAAGTGCCTGCGAGCCATTTGGGCCCTGCAGCGTAGTTGAGGACAAAAACAGGATCATTTACATCAATACATCGCGCCCGCGCATTCCTGTCATGGTAGTGATATTGTGACTGGCGCCTGCTCTCGACAATTTCTTTCATGGTGGGGTGTATAAGGGATAATCGGGTTTTGAGCATCCTTTTCATTAGTAGCTCTGCGGGTGGAACCCCTGTGAGCGAGTGTGGTCGGGATCTATAGGCCTACAGGAGGCGTGATAAGCGGGTTTGTAGGGAACCCCCTTGGAATCTGAGCATCCCCTGTTTGATTATCTGCACTGCTCGTTCTGCCTGGCCATTTGAGGCCGGCTTGAACGGTGCCGTCCTGACATGGTTAATTCCTGCCATGAAGTCCTGGAATTCAGTGCTTGTGAAACACGGGCCATTGTCGCTGACCAAGATGTCCGGTAGACCGTGGGCGGCGAACATTGCCCGTAGACTTTCTACCGTGGCAGAGGATGTGCTTGAATTTAAAATGTCACACTCGATCCATTTGGAGTAGGTATCTACTACAACCAAAAACATTTTCCCCATGAAAGGACCTGCGTAGTCCACATGGATACGTGACCAAGGCTTGGCGGGCCATGGCCAGGGGCTAAGGGGGGCTTCCCTGGGCGCATTGCCCAGCTGGGCACACGTGTTGCACCTGCGAACACAAAGTTCCAGATCTGCGTCTATCCCTGGCCACCAAACGTGTGACCTGGCAATTGCCTTCATCGTGACAATGCCCGGGTGCCCATTGTGGAGTTCTCTGATGAACACCTCTCTGCCCATCTGGGGCATGACTACGCGGTTTCCCCACAGTAGGCAATCGGCCTGAATCGAGAGCTCATCCTTGCGCCTGTGAAATGGTTTAAATTCCTCAGGGCATGCCCCGTATGTGGCTGCCCAGTCCCCATTCAGGACACATTTCTTGACTAGAGACAATAGCGGGTCTCTATTTGTCCAGACTTTGATCTGACGGGCTGTCACGGGTGAGCCTTCATTTCCGAAAGCTTCAACAGCCATGACCATGCTCGGTAGCCCCCTCAGTGGTGGCTAGTGGGAGCCTGCTGAGTGCATCGGCGCAGTTTTCGGTGCCCGGTCTGTGCCGAATTGTGTAGTCATAGGCAGCTAACGTGAGTGCCCACCTCTGTATGCGGGCCGATGCGTTTGCATTTATGGTCTTGTTGTCGGGCCAAAAGGGACGTTAGGGGTTTGTGATCTGTCTCCAGCTCAAATTTCCTGCCAAACAGTTACTGGTGCATTTTCTTTACTGCATATACACATGCGAGCGCCTCCTTTTCTATCATCCCGTAGCCCCTTTCTGCCTGGGACAGACTCCTGGAGGCATAAGCTACCGGCTGTAACTGACCCTTAGCATTGACATGCTGCAACACACACCCAACACCATAGGACGACGCATCGCACGTTAACACAAGTTTCTTACATGGGTCATATAGCGTTAACAGATTGTTGGAACATAACAAATTGCGTGCTCTATTAAAAGCCCTTTCCTGGCTGTCCCCCCAGACCCATTCGCGACCTTTGCGTAGGAGCACGTGTAGCGGCTCTAGCAGCGTGCTCAATTTGGGAAGAAAGTTACCAAAATAGTTCAGGAGCCCCAGGAACGAACGCAGCTCCGTCGTGTTACGGGGTCTGGGTGCTCTCTGGATCGCTTCCGTCTTGGACGCAGTAGGGCTGATCCCGTCTGCTGCTACCCTCATCCCCAGGAATTCTACCTCTGGAGCTAGGAAGACGCACTTCGCCTTTTTCAGTCGCAGCCCTACCCGGTCCAGTCTGCGTAGCACCTCCTCCAGGTTGTGGAGGTGTTCTTCAGTATCGTAACCCGTGATGAGGATGTCGTCCTGAAAAACCACCGTCCCTGGAATCGACTTGAGGAGACTTTCCATATTTCGTTGGAAGATCGCGGCGGCCGAGCGAATCCCGAACGGACATCTGTTGTACTCAAACAACCCCTTGTGTGTCGTGATGGTGGTCAGCTTCTTCGACTCACTCGCCAGCTCCTGGGTCATGTAAGCTGAGGTCAGGTCCAATTTTGAAAAAAGTTTGCCACCGGATAGCGTCGCAAAGAGGTCCTCCGCTCTCAGTAGCGGGTACTGGTCTTGGAGTGACACCCGATTGATGGTGGCCTTATAATCACCACATATCCTGACCGACCCATCCGCCTTGAGCACCGGCACAATCGGGCACCCAGTCACTGAATTCGACTGGCGAGATGATGCCTTCCCTCAACAGGCGGTCCAATTCGCATTCTATCTTTCCCCGCATCACGTGCGGCACCACTCTGGCCTTGTGGTGTACTGGTCTGGCGTCCGGTTTTTGTGAATCACTACCTTGGCCCCCATGAAAGTGCCAATGCCAAGTTGAAATAATGAGTCAAATTTGTCCAGGACCTGTGAGCATGATACTCGCTCCACAGAGGAAATTGCATTGACATCGCCCCATTTCCAGTTCATGACAGCAAGCCAACTTCTCCCCAGTAGTGCGGGACCGTCCCCTGGGACAATCCAGAGTGGCAACCTGTTCTCCGAATCTTTGTGGGTCACGACTACCGTGGCGCTGCCCAGCACCGGAATGATCTGCTTTGTGTAAGTCCATAGCTGTGCGTCAATCGGCGATAATTTTGGCCTCCTGGCCTTGGATGCCCACAACTTTTCAAACTGTTTGATACCCATCAGGGACTGGCTGGCCCCCGTGTCTAACTCCATTGATACTGGGATGCCATTGAAGAGCACTTTCATCATTATCGGTGGCGTCCTGGTGTATGAACTGTATACGTGCTCCACATGAACTCGCTGAACTTCAGCTTCCAGCGATTTCCCCCAGTGTCCATTTCTGCAATTTCTGCAGGTATTTTGCTCATCTCTGCAAACTCCGGCTGAGTGTGTGCCTCCACGCCTCCAGCATGAGTTGCGGTTTGAAACAAAAGGTCCCTTGCCAGTCGATCGTCCCTGACTGCCCCTGTTATTGTCCTTGAGTGCACCATTAACAGGTGTTGATGGCCTCATTACTGGTAGCATTGTCCCTTGCAATGACGTGAATCGCTGTTCAGCTTGCCATTGTCTCTGTCGAACTCCCCCTCTGGGTTCGACTACATGTTGGGGCATGCCTGACTGCCCTTGTCTGCCTGGAGAACTGTGTGCTGCTTTAACAATGTTGAATCTCTGTCCCAACCATTCCTTAACACAGTACCTCTCGTCTGTTCTGCTAGTGGCCATGCTCGCGTGGTTTAAATCCCAGTTTCTTGTCGCCATTGATACGTCCTTACTACACAGTATAAATGCACACGAGGCCCATGCTTGAGAGAAGGTCAGTCTGTGACCTGTCCTTTATTCCTTAGCACTCAAGTGATGAAGGCGGGTGGAGCTTCTCCTTTTATACCTGAAGGTCCAGGTTAGGAGTGTCTCCCACCTAGTGGTCAGTGTTCTCACGGTGTACAACTTAGGTCAGTTTATACATGGGTTACAATGCTGGTTGAATACATGACAGTAAAGAGCTGGGGTCCCAGCACTGAGCCCTGCGGCACCCCACTAGTCACTGCCTGCTGTTTTGAAAAGGACCTGTTTATCCCGACTCTCTACTTCCTGTCTGCCAACCAGTTCAAAATCCACGTCACTATATTACCCCTAATACCATGTGCTTTGATTTTGCACACCAATCTCCTGTGTGGGAACTTGTCAAAAGCCTTTTGAAAGTCTGAATACACCACATCCACTGGTTCTCCCCTGTCCACTCTACTAGTTACATACTCAAAAAATTCTAGAAGATTTATCAAGCATGATTTCCCTTTCATAAATCCATGCTGACTTGGACCAATCCTGTCACTGCTTTCCAAATGCGCTGCTATTTCATCCTTAATAATTGATTCCAACATTTTCCCCACTACTGATGTCAGGCTAACCGGTCTATAATTACCCGTTTTCTCTCTCCCTCAATTTTTAAAAAGTGATGTTACATTAGCTACCCTCCAGTCCATAGGAACTGAACCAGAGTCTATAGAATGTTGGAAAATGGTCACCAATGCATCCACTATTTCTAGGGCCACTTCATTAAGTACTCTAGGATGCAGACTAAAGGCCCTGGGGATTTATTGGCCTTCAATCCCATCAATTTCCCGAACACCATTTCCTGACTAATAAGGATTTCCCTCAGTTCCCCCTTCTCACTGGACCCTCGGTCCCCTAGTATTTTCGGGAGGTTATTCGTGTCTTCCTTAGTGAAGACAGAACCAAAGTATTTGTTCAATTGGTCTGCCATTTCTTTGTTCCCCATTATAAATTCACCTGATTCCGACTGCAAGGGACCTACATTTGTCTTCACTAATCTTTTTCTCTTCACATATCTATAGAAGCTTTTGCAGTCAGTTTTTATGTTCCCGGCAAGCTTCTTCTCGTACTCTATTTTCCCCCTCTTAATTAAACGCTTTGGCAGTGCTGAGGGAGCACCGCAATATCGGAGGGGCAGTGCTGAGGGAGCACTGCACTGTCGGAGGGGCAGTGCTGAGGGAGCACCGCACTGTCGGAGGGGCAGTGCTCAGGGAGTGTTGCACTGTCGGAGGAGCAGTACTTATCGAGCGCTGCACTGTCAGAGGGGCAGTACTGAGGGAACGCTGCACTGTCAGAGGGGCAGTACTGAGGGAGCGCCGCACTGTCGGAGGGACAGTACTGAGGGAGCGCCGCACTGTCGGAGGTGCCGTCTTAAACCGAGGCCCCGTCTGCTCTCTCAGGTGGACGTTAAAGATCCCATGGCACTATTTCGAAGAAGAGCAGGGGAGTTATCCCTGGGGCCAATATTTATCCCTCAATCAACATCACTAGAACAGATTATCTGGTCATTATCACATTGCTGTGTGTGGGAGCTTGCTGTGCGCAAATTGGCTGCCGCGTTTCCCACATTACAACAGTGACTACACTCCAAAAGTACTTCATTGGCTGTAAAGCGGTGATTGTGAAAGACGCTATAGAAATGCAAGTCTGTCTTTTTATTCTTTTATTTTACAGCGACAATCAGCATCTTCCACTTACAAATGGAAATCAAGCCACGCCTGCTTTCAATCTTTGTTGCCACCTGGGAGTTGCTGCATGAGCAGATCAAAACTCTGGCACCCTCCCAGGTCCTGCTCGCTCCACACTCCTGCCAATACAGACTTTGGTGAAATATCCCGGCTGATTCTGAAATAACAAGGCAGCTCACGCAGGCAGGAGGTTGAATGGTGTGTGCATTCTGTCTCCCGGGTCTGTAACATTAAATATATGTCAAGCATCGGCAGGGAGCTGAACTCTATCGCAAACACTTACTGCAGATCACTGGGACCCTCTGTCATCACATGTCCTGCTACAGGGCCAGTCACCTGCCATGAGACACTGATCGTCTCCGTCTCTCGACCCCCCCCTTTCAGGTCTTTAGCTTCTCCGTTTCATGTGTGACCGCCCTACCCAGCGTCCCATCACCGCTCACATCCAGCGGCAATCCTTACAAATCACATCTTCCAGCACATCTCAGTTGGGGTCAGGTTCGAATCCGCAGGTCGGATGAATAACAGGAAATAAATGGCCTGAATTTATGTCATCCCGATGGTTGTCGTAATGACAGATGAGCCGTGAACGCCAAGAACCCTTGGGAATACAGTGTTTTATTATTGGTCTCTGTATTTAAGGAAGGATATACTTGCGTTGGAGACGGTTCACGGGGTTGATTCCGGAGATGAGGGGGTTGACTTATGAAGATAGGTTGAGTTCAGAAGAATGAGAGGTGATCTTATCGAAACATCTAAGATCATGGGCCCAAGTTTCCACGTGATTCGCGCCTGATTTTTAGGAGCAACTGGTGGAGAACGGACTATTTTAGAAATCGCAATCCTCCACAGTTTTTTTTCTGCAGTTCTAGTCAGGTAGAACAGTTCTAGTTTAGAGCAGAATTTTTTCTTCAAAAGGGGGCGTGTCTGGCCACTGACGCCTGATTTGAAAGTTTCCACAGTGAAAACGTACTCCAAACTAAAGTAGAATGGAGCCAGTGAAGATTTTTGTAGAACTGAAAAAACCTGTTCTACACATTAAAAAATCAGGCGCAGGTTACAAATTAGGCGTCCAGAACGAGGTGGGGGGAGGGGGAGAAGGGAAGTCATTAAATTCTACAATAAATCCTTATTTATACTTCTACAAATATTATACAAATAAATCCAACCTGAATAAACATTTATAAGCCAAGAAAAGATTAAATAAACCATCTTCCTACCTGTGTGAAAGTGCTTCAGCCAGGGAGAATTCTGCAGCCGTTCGTGCCGCTGAGCGGGAGGGGAGGGGGGGGGGGGGAGAGAGAGGGGAGGGAGGGAGAGAGAGGGGGGGGGAGAGAGGGGGGGGGAGAGAGGGGGGGTGGTCGGGGAGCGGGTGTCGGGTCGGGTGTCGGGTCGGGGGGGGGAGCGGGCCTCGGGTCGGGGCGGGGGGGGGGGAGAGCGGGCCTCGGGTCGGGGCGGGCGGGGGGGGTCGGGGCGGGGGGGGGGTCAGGGGTGGTGGAGCAGGTGTCGGGTCTGGTCGGGGCGGGTGGGGAGCGGGCCTCGGGTCGGGGCGGGGTGGGGGGGGGGGGGAGCGGGTGTCGGGTCGGGTCTGGTCGGCGGGGGGGCGGGCGGGGAGTGAGTGTCGGGTCTGGTCGGGCGGGGAGCAGGAGCTGGCCGTGGGAGGAGCCTTATTCACGCAGCCCCAGTGAGGCCATTGGGCCAGGGCTAGGGGCTGCGTGCTTCGGGCCCCTCCCACACAGTTCGGCGCCTGGAGCTACTGCACTTGCGTGCCGACTGTAGCACGCATGTGCAGAGGTCCCGGCACTGTTTTCAGCGCCGGGACCTGGCTCCGCCCCCCCACAGCTCGTGCTGGCTGCGCCGAGGGCCAGAGGACCTACAGGTAGGTGGAGAATACCGAGGATTTTTTTAGGCGCCGTTTTAGGCGCGAAAAACGGGCGCCCAGCTCGGAGGGGCGCCCGTTTATTTTCTTGTGGAAACTTGGACCCAATGAGGGGACTCGACAAGGTGGATGCAGGGAGGATATTTCCACTCATGGGGGAGACTAAAACTAGGGGACATAGGGCTCAAATTTCTCCAGGTGTTGCTCTTTTTTTTTTGGAGCAACTAGATTTTTTTGGAGTAACTTAAAAATCGCAATTCTCCCCATTTCAGTTGCTCCAGTGTAAGTGAGTTAGTTCGGTTTTTTGTTCAGTTTTTTTGTCAAAAGTGGGCGTTACCATCCACTTATGCCTGTTTTGGCCATTTAAGCAAGTTTAGCCAGCTAAAAGTTACTCCAAACTAACTTAGGCCAGAGTAAGTGGCCACTTTTATACATTCTGAAAAACCCAGCGGTGAGCTAAGAGATCAGAGCAGGTAGCCTTCAAATGACAGTGTTATGATAGGAAGGCTAGTTTTTTTTAAATCCCAAGCAGCCAGACTGGACAGGGTGTAGGTGCTATCAGCCTGATTAAACTGAGTATATTTTTACTAAAGATAGCTAGATATTAAAGCACTGGAAAATCTTTCAAGATTCTTTTCTCCCACCGGTCACGCCCCTCCCCCCAAAAACTCTCCCCCCCCCAAAAAAAAACTCTTCTCCTCCCCCCCAAAAAACTCTTCCCACCGCGCCCCCCCCTTCCCCCCACCAACGTGTCTCTTGTAGCCCTCAGTGGGGGAAGGCAGTGGCCGGCCTGTGCGACAGGCCACTCGGCCCGGGATAGGGGCGGCAAACATCACGTCGTCCCTTCGGCCAGGGTCACTGGGAGGACCAGGAGCTACTGCGAACCCGCGCAGACTCCACTGCGAACCCGCGCAGACTCCACTGCGAACCCGCGCAGACTCCACTGCGAACCCGCGCAGACTCCACTGCGAACCCGCGCAGACTCCACTGCGAACCCGCGCAGACTCCACTGCGAACCCGCGCAGACTCCACTGCGAACCCGCGCAGACTCCACTGCGAACCCGCGCAGACTCCACTGCGAACCCGCGCAGACTCCACTGCGAACCCGCGCAGACTCCACTGCGAACCCGCGCAGCTGCCGCCACTCTTTTCGGCGCAGGGCTGTAGCGTTCCGATGCGCTGCGCCACAGGCCTGGAACCAACGGGGAGAATACAGAGGTAAGAAATTGGCACCGTTTCTGTACTACAAAGTTGGCACACCTCCATGAGGTGCGCCATTCTAGCAGAGGGGGCAAACTTAGGCCCATAGTCTCAGAATAAGGGGCCGCCCATTTAAAACTGAGATGAGGAGGAATTTCTTCTCTCAGAGGGTTGTAAATCTGTGGCATTCTCTGCCCCAGAGAGCTGTGGAAGCTGGGTCATTGAATATATTTAAGGTGGGGATAGACAGATTTTTGAGCGATAAGAGAGTCGAGGGTTAAGGGGAGCAGGCAGGGAAGTGGAGTTGAGCCCAAGATCAGATCAGCCATGATCTTATTAAATGATGGAACAGGCTCAAGGGGCCGTACGGCCGACTCCTGCTCCTATTTCCTATATTCATATTCATTCTCGGGATGTGGGAGTTTATTGCCTATCCCTAATTGCCCTGAGCAGGTGGTGAGCCGCCTTCTTGAACACCGAGAGGTTTTGGTACAACTGAGTGTCTCGCTGGGCCACTTCAGAGGGCAGATAAGAGTCAACCACGGTGGTGTGAGATTGGAGTCACCTATAGGCCCAGACCGGGTAAGGACGGCGGAGTTCCTTCCCTGAAGGGCCATGAGTGACCCGTTGGGTTTTTACCGCAATCCGACAGGTTCAGGATCACTTTTACCCATAACGGCTTTTTATTTCCAGATAAACTGAATTCAAATTGTCAAACTGCCCTGGTGCGATTTGAACTCTTAGGGCTGGAAATTATGTTGATGGTTGTTTGAGGCAGTAATGTCAGACGGTGGATTAATATACCGCCAGGAAATGGTTTGCATCGGCAGACAAAGAATTCAGCAGATGGGCCCCGGCAGTGGAGTGGTTAACTTCACATTTCTCCACATTATATTCCATTTGCCATGTTCTTGCCCACTCACTGAGTCTGTCTATATCCCCTTGATGTCTCTTTGCGTCCTCCTCACAACTTACATTCCCATCTAGCTTTGTATCATCAGCAATTTTGGATATATTACATTTGGTCCCCTCATCCAAATCATAGATATAGATTGTGAATAGCTGGGGCCCAGCACTGATCTTTGCGATACCCCACTAGTTACGAAATGAGTGATCACAGTATGGTTGAATTTGTAATACAGATTGAGGGTGAGGAAGTAGTGTCTCAAACGAGCGTACTATGCTTAAACAAAGGGGACTACAGTGGGATGAGGGCAGAGCTGGCTAAAGTAGACTGGAAACACAGACTAAACGATGGCACAATTGAGGAACAGTGGAGGACTTTTAAAGAGCTCTTTCATAGTGCTCAACAAAAATATATTCCAGTGAAAAAGAAAGGCGGTAAGAGAAGGGATAACCAGCCGTGGATAACCAAGGAAATAAAGGAGAGTATCAAATTAAAAACCAATGCATATAAGGTGGCCAAGGTTAGTGGGAAACTAGAAGATTGGGAAATTTTTAAACAACAGCAAAGAATGACTAAGAAAGCAATAAAGAAAGGAAAGATAGATTACAAAAGTAAACTTGCGCAAAACAAAAAAACAGATAGTAAAAGCTTTAACCGATATATAAAACGGAAAAGAGTGACTAAAGTAAATGTTGGTCCCTTAGAAGATGAGAAGGGGGATTTAATAATGGGAAATGTGGAAATGGCTGAGACCTTAAACAATTATTTTGCTTCGGTCTTCACAGTGAAAGACACAAAAACCATGCCAAAAATTGCTGGTCACGTGAATGTGGGAAGGGAGGACCTTGAGACAATCACTATCACGAGGAGGGTAGTGCTGGATAGGCTAATGGATCTCAAGATAGACAAGTCCCCTGGTCCTGATGAAATGCATCCCAGGGTATTGAAAGAGATGGCGGAAGTTATAGCAGATGTATTCGTTATAATCTACCAAAATTCTCTGGACTCTGGGGAGGTACCATCGGATTGGAAAGCAGCTAATGTAACGCCTCTGTTTAAAAAGGGGGGCAGACAAAAGGCAGGTAATTATAGGCCGGTTAGTTTAACATCTGTAGTGGGGAAAATGCTTGAAGCTATCATTAAGGAAGAAATAGCGGGACATCTAGATAGGAATAGTGCAATCAAGCAGACGCAACTTGGATTCATGAAGGGGAAATCATGTTTAACTAATTTACTGGAATTCTTTGAGGATATAACGAGCATGGTGGATAGAGGTGTACCGATGGATGTGGTGTATTTAGATTTCCAAAAGGCATTCGATAAGGTGCCACACAAAAGGTTACTGCAGAAGATAAAGGTACGCGGAGTCAGAGGAAATGTATTAGCATGGGTAGAGAATTGGCTGGCTAACAGAAAGCAGAGAGTCGGGATAAATGGGTCCTTTTCCGGTTGGAAATCGGTGGTTAGTGGTGTGCCACAGGGATCAGTGCTGGGACCACAACTGTTTACAATATACATAGATGACCTGGAAGAGGGGACAGAGTGTAGTGTAACAAAATTTACAGATGACACAAAGATTAGTGGGAAAGCGGGTTGTGTAGAGGACACAAAGAGGCTGCAAAGAGATTGAGATAGGTTAAGCGAATGGGCTAAGGTTTGGCAGATGGAATACAATGTCGGAAAGTGTGAGGTCATCCACCTTGGGAAAAAAAACAAAAAAAGGGAATACTATTTGAATGGGGAGAAATTACAACATGCTGCAGTGCAGAGGGACCTGGGGTCCTTGTGCAAGAATCCCAAAAAGTTAGTTTGCAGGTGCAGCAGGTAATCAGGAAGGCGAATGGAATGTTGGCCTTCATTGCGAGAGGGATGGAGTACAAAAGCAGGGAGGTCCTGCTGCAACTGTACAGGGTATTGGTGAGGCCGCACCTGGAGTACTGCGTGCAGTTTTGGTCACCTTACTTAAGGAAGGATATACTGGCTTTGGAGGGGGTATAGAGACGATTCACTAGGCTGATTCCGGAGATGAGGGGGTTACCTTATGATGATAGATTGAGTAGACTGGGTCTTTACTCATTGGAGTTCAAAAGGATGAGGGGTGATCTTATAGAAACATTTAAAATAATGAAAAGGATAGACAAGATAGAGGCAGAGAGGTTGTTTCCACTGGTCAGGGAGACTAGAACTAGGGGGCACAGCCTCAAAATACGGGGGAGCCAATTTAAAACCGAGTTGAGAAGGAATTTCTTCTCCCAGAGGGTTGTGAATCTGTGGAATTCTCTGCCCAAGGAAGCAGTTGAGGCTAGCTGATTGAATGTATTCAAATCACAGATAGATAGATTTTTAACCAATAAGGGAATTAAGGGTTATGGGGAGCGGGCGGGTAAGTGGAGCTGAGTCCACGGCCAGATCAGTCATGATCTTGTTGAGTAGCGGAGCAGGCTCGAGGGGCCAGATGGCCTACTCCTGTTCCTAATCCTTATATTCTTATGTTCTTATATGTTCAGCCTGCCAACCCGAAAATAACCCATTTATTCCTGCTCTCTGTTTTCTATCCGTTAACCAATCCTCAATCTATGTTGGTATATTACCCCCAATCCCAGGAGCAATAATTTTGTTGAATAAACCTTTGTGTGGCACCTTATCGAATGCCTTCCCAGGGCTGGGTTTCCGTGGCGATTTGACCCAGATGCCAAGCCCGGGTGGAATCCTGGTCTCGTTGTTTGTGGTGGCACTGGGACATACCACCGGGGAGAGGTGCGCCGGCGTGTAACGGCGCGGATTGCATTACCGTCGTATTTTCGGCACTCTCCCAGAATAGCGACGGGTCGAACCTATCAGTGCAGCCCTGTATGAAAACCTGCAAACAGGTAAGTTAAAGTTTTTATTTTATTTTTTTCAGTGATTTGGTAGCTAAGCGGTTTTGTAAATGTTTTTGCAAATGTTTTTTTGAATTCTCCCCCCTCCCAAGGCCTCTCTTGCAGCACAAGCGTCCCCGGACTAAAGTTGCCGAAACTTGCGTTTTGCGTCACGAATAATCGTGGAACATAGAAAGATAGAAAGTAGGTGCAGGAGTTGGCCATTCAGCCCTTCGAGCATACACCGCCATTCAATATGATCATGGCTGATCATGCAACTTCAGTACCCCATTCCTGCCTTCGCTCCATACCCCTTGATCCCGTTAGCTGTAAGGGCCACATCTAACTCCCTTTTGAATATATCGAATGAACTGGCCTCAACAACTCTCTGTGGTAGAGAATTCCACAGGTTAACAACTCTCTGAGTGAAGAAGTTTCTCCTCATCTCAGTCCTAAATAGCTTACCACTTATCCTTAGACTGCGACCCCTGGTTCTGGACTTACCCAACATCGGGAACATTCTTCCTGCATCTAACCCGTCAGAATCTTATATGTTTCTATGAGATCCCCTCTCATTCTTCTAAATTTCAGTGAATATAACCTTGTCGATCCAGTCTTTCTGCATATGTTAGTCCTGCCATCCCAGGAATCAGTCTGGTGAACCTTTGCTGCACTCCCTCAATAGCAAGAATGTCCTTCCTCAGATTAGGAGACCAAAACTGTACACAATATTCAAGGTGTGGCCTCACCAAGGCCCTGTACAACTGCAGTAAAACCTCCCTGCTCCTATACTCAAATCCTCTCACTGTGAAGGCCGACATACCATTTGCCTTCTTCACCGCCTGCTGTACCTGCTTGCCAACTTTCAATGACTGATGTACCATGACACCCAGGTCTCATTGCACCTCCCTTTTTCCTAATCTGTCGCCATTCAGATAATATTCTGCCTTCCTGCCTTCCTGTTTTTGGCACCAAAATGGATAACCTCACATTTATCTATATTATACTGCATCTGCCATGTATTTGCCCACTCACCTAACCTGTCCAAGTCACCCTGCAGCCTCTTTGCATCCTCCTCACAGCTCACACCGTGCCACCCAGCTTCGTGTCATCTGAAAACTTGGAGATATTCAATTCCTTTGTCTAAATCATTAATGTATATTGTAAATAGCTGGGGTCCCAGCACTGAACCTTGCGGCATCCCACTAGTCACTGCCTGCCATTCTGAAAAGGATCCGTTTATTCCTACTCTTTGCTTCCTGTCTGCCAACCAGTTCTCTTGGAATGAGTGATCACAGTATGGTTGAATTTGTAATACAGATTGAGGGTGAGGAAGTAGTGTCTCAAACGAGCGTACTATGCTTAAACAAAGGGGACTACAGTGGGATGAGGGCAGAGTTGGCTAAAGTAGACTGGAAACACAGACTAAACAGTGGCACAATTGAGGAACAGTTGGGGACTTTTAAGGAGCTCTTTCATAGTGCTCAACAAAAATATATTCCATGAAAAAGAAGGGCGGTAAGAGAAGGGATAACCAGCCGTGGATAATCTGGGAAAGTAAGGAAAGTATCAAATTAAAAACCAATGCATATAAGGTGGCCAAGGTTAGTGGGAAAATAGAAGATTGGGAAAATTTAAAACGACAGCAAAGAATGACTAAGAAAGCAATAAAGAAAGGAAAGATAGATTACGAAGGTAAACTTGCGTAAAACATAAAAACGGATAGTAAAAGCTTTTACAGATATATAAAATGGAAAAGAGTGACTAAAGTAAATGTTGGTCCCTTAGAAGATGAGAAGGGGGATTTAATAATGGGAAATGTGGAAATGGCTGAGACCTTAAACAATTATTTTGCTTCAGTCTTCACAGTGGAAGACACAAAAACCATGCCAAAAATTGCTGGTCACAGGAATGTGGGATGGGAGGACCTGGAGACAATCACTATCACTAGGGGGGTAGTGCTGGACAGGCTAATGGGACTCAAAGTAGACAAGTCCCCTGGTCCTGATGAAATACATCCCAGGGTATTAAAAGAGATGGCGGAAGTTATAGCAGACGCATTCGTTATAATCTACCAAAATTCTCTGGACTCTGGGGAGGTACTATCGGATTGGAAAACAGCTAATGTAACGCCTCGGTTTAAAAAAGGGGGCAGACAAAAGGCCGGTTAGTTTAACATCTGTAGTGGGGAAAATGCTTGAAGCTATCATTAAGGAAGAAATAGCGGGACAGCTAGATAGGAATAGTGCAATCAAGCAGACACAACATGGATTCATGAACGGGAAATCATGTTTGACTAATTTACTGGAATTCTTTGAGGATATAACGAGCATGGTGGATAGAGGTGTACCGATGGATGTGGTGTATTTAGATTTCCAAAAGGCATTCGATAAGGTGCCACACAAAAGGTTACTGCAGAAGATAAAGGTACGCGGGGTCAGTGGAAATGTATTAGCATGGATAGAGAATTGGCTGGCTAACAGAAAGCAGAGAGTCGGGATAAATGGGTCCTTTTCGGGTTGGAAATCGGTGGTTAGTGGTGTACCACAGGGATCAGTGCTGGGACCACAACTGTTTACAATATACATAGATGACCTGGAAGAGGGGACAGAGTGTAGTGTAACAAAATTTGCAGATGACACAAAGATTAGTGGGAAAGCGGGTTGTGTAGAGGACACAAAGAGGCTGCAAAGAGATTTAGATAGGTTAAGCGAATGGGCTAAGGTTTGGCAGATGGAATACAATGTCGGAAAGTGTGAGGTCATCCACCTTGGGAAAAAAAGCAAAAAAAGGGAATACTATTTGAATGGGGAGAAAGTACAACATGCTGCGGTGCAGAGGGACCTGGGGGTCCTTGTGTATGAATCCCAAAAAGTTAGTTTGCAGGTGCAGCAGGTAATCAGGAAGGCGAATGGAATGTTGGCCTTCATTGCGAGAGGGATGGAGTACAAAAGCAGGGAGGTCCTTCTGCAACTGTATAGGGTATTGGTGAGGCCGCACCTGGAGTACTACGTGCAGTTTTGGTCACCTTACTTAAGGAAGGATATACTAGCTTTGGAGGAGGTACAGAGATGATTCACTAGGCTGATTCCGGAGATGAGGGGGTTACCTTATGCTGATAGATTGAGTAGACTGGGTCTTTACTCGTTGGAGTTCAGAAGGATGAGGGGTGATCTTATAGAAACATTTAAAATACTGAAAGGGATAGACAAGATAGAGGCAGAGAGGTTGTTTCCACTGGTCGGGGAGACTAGAACTAGGGGGCACAGCCTCAAAATACGGGGGAGCCAATTTAAAATCGAGTTGAGAAGGAATTTCTTCTCCCAGAGGGTTGTGAATCTGTGGAATTCTCTGCCCAAGGAAGCAGTTGAGGCTAGCTCATTGAATGTATTCAAGTCACAGATAGATAGATGTTTAACCAATAAGGGAATTAAGGGTTACGGGGAGAGGGCGGGTAAGTGGAGCTGAGTCCAGGCCAGATCAGCCATGATCTTGTTGAATGGCGGAGCAGGCTCGAGGGGCTCGATGGCCTACTCCTGTTCCTAATTCCTATGTTCTTTATGTTCTTTATCCATGTGAATACATTACCCCCAATACTTTAATTTTGCACACCAATCTCTTGTGTGGGACCTTGTCAAAAGCCTTTTGAAAGTCCAAATACACCACATCCACTGGTTCTCCCTTGTCCACTCTACAAGTTACATCCTCAAAAAATTCTAGAAGATTTGTCAAGCATGATTTCCCTTACCGACAGACGTAAAGGCTGAAAGTTCAGCCTAAAAACGGTAATTTTCACGTATCATTACCATTTTCACCGAAAAACCCTTATCCTGCTAGTTACAACCTCAAAAAACTCTAACAGTTTTGCCAAACATGATTTCCCTTTTATAAATCCGTGTTGACTCTGCCCAATCCGATTATTATCTTCCAAGTCTGCCCCATTACCACATCCTTAACACTAGATTCTATCATTTTCCCTACGACTGATGTCAGACTAACTGGTCTGTAGTTCCCCGTGTTCTCTCTCCCTCCTCTCTTAAATAGCGAGATCACATTTGCTCCATTCCAATCCGCGGGAAGCGTTCTAGAAGCTCGAAGGGGTGGAATCGAGGGAAGGCTTGTCAACAGATGTGAGGGGTCCCCGAGGGTTTAGGGCAGGGAAATGTTCATGTACAGGAAGCAGAAGGGCAGCACGGCAGGATTTAATTAATCTGAAAAAAAATTAATTTAAAACGTGAATTTTCCAATTAGTCTTGTAATGTTCCATGTTCCGTATTCCCGAAAGAGCCAATGGCCGATTGGTGAGACTCTGCTCACTCCTCAAGTGTCACTCACAATAATAAGAGTTCAAGAGCATTCACTGAATCGCAAAATTAGAGAAAATGGCACCGTTGAAGTTTAATTATAATTCCACTTTATTGATTTATAAACGGTATTGTATTAGCTCAACGTTTCACATCATGCATGCAGGCCACTGAATGAAGCCTCTCGGGTGGAAATTCGATTCGGGCCTGAAATAGGCCGTGTGCGCGGCACGAGCTGGTGGCCCGATGCTCCCCCGAAATTGGGCCGCGTCGGTGGCATGTGCTGGTCGGGCCTGTGGAGACAGTTAGACCTCCCCGGCAGTGCGGCTCAGGCAGGTCCTGTGAGGGTGGGGGCGGTGGGGGGTGCTTTATGGGGAGGGAGGGGGCAGTTGGAAAGGAGTGATTGGTAGGGAGGGAGGGGGGCATGGAAGGGGATGTGGGGAGGGGGCAGTTCAAAGGGAGTGATTGGAAGAGACGGCTGGAAGGGGCGAAGGGGAGGGGATGAGGGAGGGAGGGAGTGAACAGAGGAGCGGAGGGAAGGGTGATCGGGAGGGACGGAGGGAGGAAAGCGACTGGAAGAGGAGCTGAGTTAATCGGGGGGGGAGAGGAGGGGCAGAGCGCTAACTGGCAATGGTGTGTGGGATTATTGTGGAGCCGGGAGGAGGAAGGCATGGAGGGGGGCAGGGGAGATGCACTGTGAGACAGAGAAAGAGAGACAGAGAGAGAGACAGAGAGAGAGAGACAGATAGAGAGAGAGACAGAGAGAGAGTCAGAGAGACAGAGAGTCAGAGAGACAGGGAGAGATAGAGAGAGAGAGAGACAGAGACAGAGAGACAGAGAGAAAGACAGAGGGAGAGAGAGAGAGAGAGACAGAGAGAGAGACAGAGAGAGACAGCGAGACAGAGAGACAGCGAGACAGAGAGAGAGAGAGAGAGACAGAGAGCGAGTCAAAGAGTCAGAGAGATAGAGAGAGAGAAACAGAGACAGAGAGACAGAGAGAGAGACACAGAGAGAGAGACAGAAAGACAGAGAGAGAGTCAGAGAGAGAGAGAGTCAGAGAGAGAGACAGAGAGAGAGAGACAGAGAGAGGCAGAGAGAGACATAGAGAGAGAGACATAGAGAGAGAGACAGACAGAGAGAGAGAGAGAGAGAGACAGAGAGACAGAGAGAGAGACAGAAAGACAGAGAGACAGAGAAAGACAGAGAGAGACAGAGAGAGAGAGAGAGAGAGAGAGACAGAGACAGAGAAAGACAGAGAGAGACAGAGACAGAGAGAGAGAGAGAGAGAGTGAGAAGAAAAAGGCATTGGGAAATAAGATAAACAATTAGCGGGTGAAACTGCGCATCGCCCCATTTGGGGCGGTGGTGAAGTGGAACTTCCTGAGCCTGACACGGATATCCCGCCCCTGCCGCGGAGCTTGGCCTTAACCCCCCCCACCGAAGGGGCGGGACTAGGCGGAGGCAGAGGAATGTCACGGACTCTCCACGTCGCGTTGACAGGAGCCACAGGGCCCCCCCTTGCGTTAAATCCTCTTGCGCTGCTTGTTAGGTATTTAGTCAACAACTTATTATTGGATTCTCACAGGTACACAGTCAGCGATGTTTTCTCAGCTGAGGCTTGTGTGGTGCGAGACTCTGTCTTGCGAGCAGACAGTCGTATCTGTGACAGTGAAGCTTCAGTTGCCTCTCCTCTCCGCGCAGAATGTACGCTCTGGAAAATGCATTGAGCTCGGACCAGCTCAATTCACACAAGGAATTAAATAATGTTGAGACCCTCAGCAGGTTGGCTTTCTTTACATTCATTCACAGGATGTGGGCGTTGCTGGCAAGGCCGGCATTTATTGCCCATCCCTAATCACCCCTTGAGAAGGTGGTGGTGGTGAGCCGCCTTCTTGAACCGCTGCAGTCCGTGTGGTGAAGGTGCTCCCACAGTGCTGTTAGGGAGGGAGTTCCAGGATTGTGACCCAGCGATGATGAAGGAATGGCCAACTGAGGATGGTGTGTGACTGGGAGGGGAACGTGGAGGTGGTGGTGTTCCCATGCGCCTGCTGCCCTTGTCCTTCCAGGTGGTAGAGGTCGCGGCTTTGGGAGGTGCTGCCGAAGAAGCCTTGGCGAGTTGCTGCAGTGCATCTTGTAGATGGTGCACACTGCAGCCACCATTCAATGAGATCGTGGCTGATCTGCGACCTAACTCCATATCGCCACCTTTGGCCCATATCCCTAAATACCTTTGGTTAATAGAAATCTATCAGTCTCAGAATTAAAATTAACAATTGATATAATATTCCTGTTTGATTCTTGTTCACTCTTACTCTGTTATGGATAGGTGACCAAAGGTTTGGTCAAAGAGGTAGGTTTTAAGGAGCGAGAGAGGTAGAGAGGTTTAGGAAGAGAATTACAGAGCTTAGGGCCCAGGCAGCTGAAGGCACGGCCGCCGATGGTGGGGTGATTAAAATCGGGAGGTGGGCAAGAGGCCAGAATTGGAGGAGCGCAGAGATCTCGGAGCTGAATAATGAAACTGAAAAAAAAAGACTTGCATTTGTATAGCGCCTTTCACGGCCACCGGATGTCTCAAAGCGCTTTACAGCCAATTAAGAACTTTTGGAGTGTAGTCACTGTTGTAATGTGCAATACACAGCAGCCAATTTGCGCACAGCAAGCTCCCACAAACAGCAATGTGATAATGATCGGATAATCTGTTTGTGATATTGATTGAGGGTTAAATATTGGCCCAGGACACCGGGGATAGCTCCCCTGCTCTTCTTTGAAATAGTGCCACAGGATCTTTTAAGTCCACCTGAGAGCAGACGGGGCCTCGGTTTAACGTCTCATCCAAAAGGCAACACCTCCGACAGTGCAGCACTCCCTCAGTATTGTCCCTCCGACAGTGCAGCGCTCCCTCAGTACTGCCCCTCCGACAGTGCAGGGCTCCCTCAGTACTGCCCCTCCGACAGTGCAGCACTCCCTCAGTACTGCCCCTCCGACAGTGCGGGGCTCCCTCAGTACTGCCCCTCTGACAGTGCGGGGCTCCCTCAGTACTGCCCCTCCGACAGTGCGAGGCTCCCTCAGTACTGGCCCTCCGACAGTGCGGGTCTCCCTCAGTACTGCCCCTCCGGCAGCGCAGTACAGCGCTCCCTCAGTACTGCCCCTTCAACAATGCGGGGCTCCCTCAGTACTGCACTGGGAGTGTCAGCTTGGATTTATGTGCTCAAGTCCCTGGAGTGGGACTTGAACCCACAACCCTCTGACCCGGAGACGAGATTGCTGGCCACTGAGCCACAGCCGACACTACAGCAGGTCAACGTTTGATTTAAAGAACGAGCAGAAGAATGTCAAACACGCGTTCAGTGTTCACCGGCTAATATCACCCGCCGTCACCTGCGGGTTACAGACACTTACTGCGGTCACTGACCAGCCATAAACGCTGACATCGAGCAGTCCCATAGTCCCCGGCGACAGCAGCCACACAGAAAATGAAAACAATTAGTTATCTGCTCATTCAGCGAGGGGCTCGCAGTGAAAGCCTGGAGGAGCTGACCCCGAACGCGACTGGAAATGCGATGCTCGAAAGGTTAACAAGGAATGAGAATGGCAGGCGCAGTCTCTGAAATGTGGGACTCAACGAGAAAGCTGTGTTGCACTGACAGCCAGGCTCCCGCTGAGTGGACTGGGCCCTCGGGCCTTGCCAGCACAGTTAGCACAAGGTGCAACAATCCGAATTAGTGCGGTGCGGTGAAACGATTTAACATGATCTGCTCAGCATTAAACCCCCTCACTGCACTGATTCTGGGACAAACCCTAAACACATCTAGATTCGAACTGATTGAACAACAACTTGTATTTATATAGCGCCTTTAACATAGCAAAACGTTTCGCGACTTCACAGCAACCATTATCAGATAAAATTTGACACCCAACCACATAAGGTGATATTAAGGCAACGCGAACTAAAGCTTGGAAGGACAATAATCAAGGGAATAATGGAGGCATGTGAAAAAGGAACGGCAGTAATCATGGGGGATTTTAACCTGCATATCGATTGGTCAACTCAAATCGCACGGGGTAGCCTGGAGGAGGAATTCATAGAATGCATACGGGATTGTTTCTTGGAACAGTATGTTACAGAACCTAAAAGGGAGCAAGCTATCTTAGATCTGGTCCTGTGTAATGAGACAGGAATAATAAACGATCTCCTAGTAAAAGATCCTCTTGGAATGAGTGATCACAGTATAGTTGAATTTGTAATACAGATTGAGGGTGAGGAAGTAGTGTCTCAAACGAGCGTACTATGCTTAAACAAAGGGGACTGCAGTGGGATGAGGGCAGACTTGGCTAAAGTAGACTGGGAACACAGACTAAATGGTGGCACAATTGAGGAACAGTGGAGGACTTTTAAGGAGCTCTTTCATAGTGCTCAACAAAAATATATTCCAGTGAAAAAGAAGGGCGGTAAGAGAAGGGATAACCAGCCGTGGATAACCAAGGAAATAAAGGAGAGTATCAAATTAAAAACCAATGTATATAAGGTGGCCAAGGTTAGTGGGAAACTAGAAGATTGGGAAATTTTTAAACGACAGCAAAGAATGACTAAGAAAGCAAAAAAGAAGGGGAAGATAGATTACGAAAGTAAACTTGTGCAAAACATAAAAACAAAAAAAGGGAATGCTATTTGAATGGGGAGAAATTACAACATGCTACGGTGCAGAGGGACCTGAGGGTCCTTGTGCATGAATCCCAAAAAGTTAGTTTGCAGGTGCAGCAGGTAATCAGGAAGGCGAATGGAATGTTGGCCTTCATTGCGAGAGGGATGGAGTACAAAAGCAGGGAGGTCCTGCAGCAACTGTACAGGGTATTGGTGAGGCCGCACCTGGAGTACTGCGTGCAGTTTTGGTCACCTTACTTAAGGAAAGATATACTAGCTTTGGAAGGGGTACAGAGATGATTCACTAGGCTGATTCCGGAGATGAGGAGGTTACCTTATGATGATAGATTGAGTAGACTGGGTCGTTACTCGTTGGAGTTCAGAAGGATAAGGGGTGATCTTATAGAAACATTTAAAATAATGAAGGGGATAGACAGGATAGAGGCAGAGAAGTTGTTTCCACTGGTCGGGGAGACTAGAACTAGGGGGCACAGCCTCAAAATACGGGGGAGCCAATTTAAAACCGAGTTGAGAAGGAATTTCTTCTCCCAGAGGGTTGTGAATCTGTGGAATTCTCTGCCCAAGGAAGCAGTTGAGGCTAGCTCATTGAATGTATTCAAGTCACAGATAGATAGATTTTTAACCAATAAGGGAATTAAGGGTTACGGGGAGCGGGCGGGTAAGTGGAGCTGAGTCCACGGCCAGATCAGCCATGATCTTGTTGAATGGCGGAGCAGGCTCGAGGGGCTAGATGGCCTACTCCTGTTCCTAATTCTTATTATGTTCTTATGGTCAAACAGGTCAGTTTCAAGGAGCGTCTTAAAGGAGGAGAGAGAGTCGGAGAGGTTTAGGGAGGGAGTTCCAGAGCTTGGGGCTCAGGCAACACAAGGCACGGCCACCAATGGTGGAGCGATGGAAATCGGGGATACGCAAGAGGCAGGAATTAGAAGAGTGCAGAGATCTCGGAGGGTTGTTGCCTTCTGTTGCCAAGGCCCCAAGCTCTGGAACTCCCTCCCTAAACCTCTCCGCCTCTCACCCTCTCTCTCCTCCTTCAAGACGCTCCTTAAAACCTTCCTCTCTGACCAAGCTTTTGGTCACCTGCGCTAATTTCTCTTTATGCAGCTCGGTGTCAAATGTTTGGTCTTCTAACATTCCTGTG
Organism: Pristiophorus japonicus; assembly: GCF_044704955.1. NCBI lineage: Eukaryota > Metazoa > Chordata > Chondrichthyes > Pristiophoridae > Pristiophorus > Pristiophorus japonicus. Next base: position 126,793,472 of record NC_091993.1, read on the forward strand.
AAGCTCCTTGGGACGGTTCACTATGTTAAAGGTGCTATATAAATACAGGATGTTGTTGCTGTGGGGCTGGAGGAGATTACAGAGATAGGGAGGGGGCGAGATCATGGAGGGAGTTGAAAACAAAGATGAGAATTTTGAAATCGGGGTATAGCCGGACCTTGGAGTGTCTCTCACCTCTGGCACCAAGATTGAAACCCAGCCCAGACTGAAGACGTGGAAATCGCCACTGGCTGCAGGAGGCCTGTGATAAATCAGCTTTGCCAATCCCATTCCTCAGTAGCACAGTGGTGATGTTACCGGTCGGGTAATCCTGAGGTCTGGTTTAATGATCCGGAGACGTGAGCTCAAATCCTGCCACACCTGGGAAAATTTAAATTCAGTCAATTAAATAAATATGGAATATAAAAGTTAGTGTCAATAATAATGACCATGAAACTCATCATCAGAGGCAGTCCCTCAGAATCGAGGAAGACTTGCTTCCACTCTAAAAGTGAGTTCTCAGGTGACTGAACAGTCCAATACGGGAATTACAGTCTCTGTCACAGGTGGGACAGACAGTCGTTGAGGGAAAGGGTGGGTGGGACTGGTTTGCCGCACGCTCCTTCCGCTGCCTGCGCTTGGTTTCTGCATGCTCTCGGTGATGAGACTCGAGGCGCTCAGCGCCCTCCCGGATGCACTTCCTCCACTTAGGGCGGTCTTTGACCAGAGATTCCCAGGTGTCGGTGGGGATGTTGCATTTTATCAAGGAGGCTTTGAGGGTGTCCTTGTAACGTTTCCTCTGCCCACCTGGGGCTCGCTTGCTGTGTCGGAGTTCCGAGTAGAGCGCTTGCTTTGGGAGTCTCGTGTCTGGCATACGAACTATGTGGCCCGCCCAACGGAGCTGGTCGAGTGTGGTCAGTGCTTCAATGCTGGGGATGTTGGCCTGATCGAGGACACTGATGTTGATGCGTCTGTCCTCCCAGGGGATTTGCAGGATCTTGCAGCGACATCGTTGGTGGTATTTCTCCAGCGATTTGAGGTGTCCACTGTACATGGTCCATGTCTCTGAGCCATACAGGAGGCAGGTATTACTACAGCCCTGTAGACCATGAGCTTGGTGCCAGATTTGAGGGCCTGGTCCTCGAACACTCGAACTCCCTTCCTCAGGTGGCTGAAGGCTGCACTGGCGCACTGGAGGCGGTGTTGGACCTCGTCGTCGATGTCTATCCTTGCTGATAGTGGGCTCTCGAGGTCTGGAAACTGGTCCACGTTGTTACCACATGGGCCCAAGTTTCGGGTGGAGTTGCTCCTATTTTTTTGGAGCAACTAGTTTAGTTTGGAGTATCTTAGAAATCGCAATTCTCGGCATTTAGTTTGTTTCAGTTCTAATGAATTTGTTTAGTTCGTTTTAGTTCAGTTTTTTTTTCAAAAGAGGGCGTTACCAGCCATTTACGCCTGTTTTGCAAGTTTAGGTACCGAAAAGTTACTCCAAACTAACTTAGAACGGAGTAAATGTTGACTTTTGTACGTTCAGAAAAGCCTTGCCTACACTTTAGAATTAGGCGCAGGTAGCCACAGATAGGGAAGGGAAGTTAGAGGATTTTACAAAGCACTAAACACTTCATTTTTAAAAATAAAGAGCCATCATCAATAATAAATGATAAATAAATCAATAAATAAAAATAAAAAATAAAAAAATCATTCAATAAATCAATAAATAAAAAATAAAAAGTTCCTATCTCACCTACCCTTTCGGGAGCACCGGGAGTCCGGCCAGGGCTAGGGGCTGCGTACTACAGGCTGGAACCCGGCACTCTGCCTGCCCCAGGAACCCATTCGGCCAGGGCGCGGGTCAGTGTGCTTCGGGGCCCTCCCACACAGCCAGCAGCACATGCACACAGAATCTGGGGGCCAGGAGCTACTGCGCATGCGCGCAGACTCCACTGCGCATGCGCGCAGACTCCACTGCGCATGCGCGCAGTTGTCGGCACGCTATTTGACCCAGGGCTGTAGCTCCGCCCCCCCTTCTGTTGTGCTGCATCGCGCTGACTGCTGAACGGGCTAGTGCTGCACTCGGAGAATCTCGAGGTAAGTTTTTGACGTGTTTTTCATTCCACAAAATAGGCGGGCCTCTTGGAGGTGCGCCGTTCCAGCGGGTATCAGAAACTTGGGCCTCATGAAACTACCGGATTGTCGTAAAAACCCAACTGGTTCACTAATGTCCTTCAGGGAAGGAAATCTGCCGCCCTTACCCGGTCTGGCCGATATGTGACTCCAGACTCACAGCAATGTGGTTGACTTTTAACTGCCCCCTGAAATAGTAGCAAACAGCTGCAAAAGAACCGAGGTTCACGAAGGCGGTTCACCACCACCTTCTCGAGGGCGATTAGGGATGGGCAATAAATGCCAGCCTTGCCAGTGACACACAATCCCAGAACTAATAAATATTAAAACAAGTCCTGTTCCCACATTACAACAGTGAATACACTCCAAAGGTGCTTCATTGGCTGTAAAGCACTTTGAGACGACTGGCGGTTGTGAAAGGCGCTATATAAATGCAAGTCTGACAAGGAGACAAGAGTGCTACCCATTGAGGCACAGCTGACACTGAACTAAACAACTTGCCCCAGCCCGCTGGGCATTTTCTGGCTTTGTTGAGTTCCCAATTGGACAATACTCTCTAGTGATTGATTTAAAGTCATGTTCCCGTGTGTCAGTTGCTCTGTAACTTGACAAGGCCTCATGCATCCCGGGTCAAAACGGGATGGATTCTGAAAATGTCTCAGGTTTCATTCCTTCAGCCTTCCATCATTTTTCTGCTTAATTCAAGGAGCCTGGTGTTTCAAAGCTTAACCCAGGACTAGCTTTGTGGTCCAGCACAGCTCACACCCAGAGTGCTCACACCCAGAGCTCACACCCGGAGTGTTCACACCCAGAGTTCACACCCGGAGTGTTCACACCCAGAGCTCACACCCGGAGTGCTTACACAAGGTGTGCTCACACCCAGAGTGCTCACACCAGGAGTGCTCACACCCAGAGTGCTCACACCCAGAGTACTCACACCCAGAGTGTTCACACCCGGAGTGCTTACACCAGGGGTGCTCACACCAGGAGTGCTCACACCCAGAGCTCACACCAGGAGTGCTCACACCCAGAGCTCACACCAGGAGTGCTCACACCCAGAGTGCTCACACCAGGAGCTCACACCTGGAGTGCTTACACCAGGTGTGCTCACACCCAGAGTGCTCAAACCCAGAGTGTTCACACCCAGAGCTCACACCCGGAGTGCTTACACCAGGTGTGCTCAAACTCAGAGTGCTCACACCAGGAGTGCTCACACCCAGAGTGCTCACACCCAGAGTGTTCACACCCGGAGTGCTTACACCAGGGGTGCTCAAACCCGGAGTGCTCACACCAGGAATGCTCACACCCAGAGCTCACACCAGGAGTGCTCACACCCAGAGTGCTCACACCCAGAGCTCACACCAGGAGTGCTCACACCCGGAGTGCTCACACCCAGAGTGCTCACACCCAGAGTGCTCACACCAGGAGTGTTCACACCAGGAGTGTTCGCACCAGGAGTGCTCACACCAGGAGTGCACACACCCAGAGTGCTCACACCCAGAAGCACCCAGGGTGCTCACACCCAGAGTGCTCACACCAGGAGTGCTCACACCCAGAGTGTTCACACCCAGAGCTCACACCAGGAGTGCTCACACCCAGAGCTCACACCAAGAGTGCTCACACCCAGAGTGTTCACACCAGGAGTGCTCACACCCAGAGTGCTCACACCCAGAGGGCTCACACCCGGAGTTCTCATACCTGGGCTCACACCCAGAGTACTCACACCCAGAGTGCTCACACCCAGAGTGCTCACACACCCAGAATGCTCACACCCAGAGTACTCACACCCAGAGTGCTCACACCCAGAGTACTCACACCAGGAGTGCTCACACCCAGAGTGCTCACACCCAGAGTACTCACACCAGGAGTGCTCACACCCAGAGTGCTCACACCCAGAGTACTCACTCCAGAAATGCTCACACCCAGAGTACACACACCCAGAGTGCTCACATCCAGAGTGCTCACACACCCAGAGTGCTCACACCCACAGTACTCACACCCAGAGTGCTCACACCCAGAGTACTCACACCCAGAGTACTCACACCAGGAGTACTCACACCCAGAGTGCTCACACCCAGAGTACTCACACCAGGAGTGCTCACACCCAGAGTACTCACACCAGGAGTGCTCACACCCAGAGTACTCATACCCAGAGTACTCACACCAGAAGTGCTCACACCCAGAGTACTCACACCCAGAGTGCTCACACCCAGAGTGCTCACACCCAGAGTACTCACACCAGGAGTGCTCACACCCAGAGTACTCACACCCAGAGTACTCACACCAGGAGTGCTCACACCCAGAGTACTCACACCAGCAGTGCTCACACCCAGAGTGCTCACACCCAGAGTACTCACACACCCAGAGTACTCACACCCAGAGCTCACACCCAGAGTACTCACACCAGGAGTGCTCACACCAGGAGTGCTCACACCCAGAGTGCTCACACACCCAGAGTTATCACACCCAGAGTGCTCACACCCAGAGCTCACACCCAGAGTGCTGACACCCAGAGTACTCACACCAGCAGTGCTCACACCGAGAGCTCACACCAGGAGTGCTCACACCAGGAGTGTTCACACCCAGAGTGCTCACACCCAGAGTACTCACACACCCAGAGTGATCACACCCAGAGTACTCACACACCCAGAGTACTCACACCCAGAGCTCACACCCAGAGTACTCACACCAGGAGTGCTCACACCAGGAGTGCTCACACCCAGAGTGCTCACACACCCAGCGTGATCACACCCAGAGTACTCACACCCAGAGCACACACCCAGAGTACTCACACCAGGAGTGCTCACACCAGGAGTGCTCACACCCAGAGTGCTCATACACCCAGAGTGATCACACCCAGAGTGCTCACACCCAGAGCTCACACCCAGAGCTCACACGCAGAGTGCTCACACCAGAAATGCTCACACCGGGAGCTCACACCAGAAGCGCTCACACCCGGAGTGTTCACACCAGGGGTGCTCACACCCGGAGTGTTCACACCAGGAGTGTTCACACCCAGAGTGCTCACACCAGGAGTGCTCACACCCAGAGCACTCACACCAGGAGTGTTCACACCAGGGGTGCTCACACCCAGAGTGCTCACACCAGGAGTGCTCACACCCAGATTGCTCACACACTCAGAGTGATCACACCCAGAGTGCTCACACCCAGAGCTCACACCCAGAGTGCTGACACCCAGAGTACTCACACCAGGAGTGCTCACACCCAGAGTGCTCACACCCAGAGTACTCACACACCCAGAGTGATTACACCCAGAGTACTCACACACCCAGAGTACTCACACCCAGAGCTCACACCCAGAGTACTCACACCAGTAGTGCTCACACCAGGAGTGCTTACACCCAGAGTGCTCACACACCCAGAGTGATCACACCCAGAGTGCTCACACCCAGAGCTCACACCCAGAGCTCACACCCAGAGTGCTCACACCAGAAGTGCTCACACCGAGAGCTCACACCAGGAGTGCTCACACCAGGAGTGTTCACACCCAGAGTGCTCACACCCAGAGTACTCACACACCCAGAGTGATCACACCCAGAGTACTCACACACCCAGAGTACTCACACCCAGAGCTCACACCCAGAGCTCACACCCAGAGTGCTCACACCAGAAGTGCTCACACCGAGAGCTCACACCAGGAGTGCTCACACCAGGAGTGTTCACACCCAGAGTGCTCACACCCGGAGTGCTCACACCCAGAGTGTTCACACCAGGAGTGCTCACACCCAGAGTGCTCACACCCAGAGGGCTCACACCCGGAGTTCTCATACCTGGGCTCACACCCAGAGTACTCACACCCAGAGTGCTCACACCCAGAGTGCTCACGCACCCAGAATGCTCACACCCAGAGTACTCACACCCAGAGTGCTCACACCCAGAGTACTCACACCAGGAGTGCTCACACCCAGAGTGCTCACACCCAGAGTACTCACACCAGGAGTGCTCACACCCAGAGTGCTCACACCCAGAGTACTCACTCCAGAAATGCTTACACCCAGAGTACACACACCCAGAGTGCTCACATCCAGAGTGCTCACACACCCAGAGTGCTCACACCCACAGTACTCACACCCAGAGTGCTCACACCCAGAGTACTCACACCCAGAGTACTCACACCAGGAGTACTCACACCCAGAGTGCTCACACCCAGAGTACTCACACCAGGAGTGCTCACACCCAGAGTACTCACACCAGGAGTGCTCACACCCAGAGTACTCATACCCAGAGTACTCACACCAGAAGTGCTCACACCCAGAGTACTCACACCCAGAGTGCTCACACCCAGAGTGCTCACACCCAGAGTACTCACACCAGGAGTGCTCACACCCAGAGTACTCACACCCAGAGTACTCACACCAGGAGTGCTCACACCCAGAGTGCTCACACCCAGAGTGCTCACACCCAGAGTACTCACACCAGGAGTGCTCACACCCAGAGTGCTCACACCCAGAGTACTCACACCAGGAGTGCTCACACCCAGAGTGCTCACACCAGGAGTGCTCACACCCAGATTGCTCACACACTCAGAGTGATCACACCCAGAGTGCTCACACCCAGAGCTCACACCCAGAGTGCTGACACCCAGAGTACTCACACCAGCAGTGCTCACACCCAGAGTGCTCACACCCAGAGTACTCACACACCCAGCGTGATTACACCCAGAGTACTCACACACCCAGAGTACTCACACCCAGAGCTCACACCCAGAGTACTCACACCAGGAGTGCTCACACCAGGAGTGCTCACACCCAGAGTGCTCACACACCCAGAGTTATCACACCCAGAGTGCTCACACCCAGAGCTCACACCCAGAGCTCACACCCAGAATGTTCACACCAGAAGTGCTCACACCGAGAGCTCACACCAGGAGTGCTCACACCAGGAGTGTTCACACCCAGAGTGCTCACACCCAGAGTACTCACACACCCAGAGTGATCACACCCAGAGTACTCACACACCCAGAGTACTCACACCCAGAGCTCACACCCAGAGTACTCACACCAGGAGTGCTCACACCAGGAGTGCTCACACCCAGAGTGCTCACACACCCAGCGTGATCACACCCAGAGTACTCACACCCAGAGCACACACCCAGAGTACTCACACCAGGAGTGCTCACACCAGGAGTGCTCACACCCAGAGTGCTCATACACCCAGAGTGATCACACCCAGAGTGCTCACACCCAGAGCTCACACCCAGAGCTCACACGCAGAGTGCTCACACCAGAAATGCTCACACCGGGAGCTCACACCAGAAGCGCTCACACCCGGAGTGTTCACACCAGGGGTGCTCACACCCGGAGTGTTCACACCAGGAGTGTTCACACCCAGAGTGCTCACACCAGGAGTGCTCACACCCAGAGCACTCACACCAGGAGTGTTCACACCAGGGGTGCTCACACCCAGAGTGCTCACACCAGGAGTGCTCACACCCAGATTGCTCACACACTCAGAGTGATCACACCCAGAGTGCTCACACCCAGAGCTCACACCCAGAGTGCTGACACCCAGAGTACTCACACCAGGAGTGCTCACACCCAGAGTGCTCACACCCAGAGTACTCACACACCCAGAGTGATTACACCCAGAGTACTCACACACCCAGAGTACTCACACCCAGAGCTCACACCCAGAGTACTCACACCAGGAGTGCTCACACCAGGAGTGCTTACACCCAGAGTGCTCACACACCCAGAGTGATCACACCCAGAGTGCTCACACCCAGAGCTCACACCCAGAGCTCACACCCAGAGTGCTCACACCAGAAGTGCTCACACCGAGAGCTCACACCAGGAGTGCTCACACCAGGAGTGTTCACACCCAGAGTGCTCACACCCAGAGTACTCACACACCCAGAGTGATCACACCCAGAGTACTCACACACCCAGAGTACTCACACCCAGAGCTCACACCCAGAGCTCACACCCAGAGTGCTCACACCAGAAGTGCTCACACCGAGAGCTCACACCAGGAGTGCTCACACCAGGAGTGTTCACACCCAGAGTGCTCACACCCAGAGTACTCACACACCCAGAGTGATCACACCCAGAGTACTCACACACCCAGAGTACTCACACCCAGAGCTCACACCCAGAGTACTCACACCAGGAGTGCTCACACCAGGAGTGCTCACACCCAGAGTGCTCACACACCCAGAGTGATCACACCCAGAGTGCTCACACCCAGAGCTCACACCCAGAGCTCACACCCAGAGTGCTCACACCAGAAATGCTCACACCGGGAGCTCACACCAGAAGCGCTCACACCCGGAGTGTTCACACCAGGGGTGCTCACACCCGGAGTGTTCACACCAGGAGTGTGAACACCCAGAGTGCTCACACCAGGAGTGCTCACACCCAGAGTGTTCACACCAGGAGTACTCACACCCGGAGTGTTCACACCCAGAGTGTTCACACCTGGAGTGCTCACACCTGGAGTGCTCACACACCCGGAGTGCTCACACCCAGAGTGTTCACACCCGGAGTGCTCACACCCAGAGCGTTCACACCAGGAGTGCTCACACACCCGGAGTGCTCACACCCAGAGTGCTAACAACGAACCATCACTGCACTCTCCACCAATAGCCAGGCTATAGCTGCATTCGGAGGGCTCTGGCCTATTAATAAGTCCATCCGCTTTGCACAATTAGAAAGAGGGAATTAATTTGCAGCACGTTTAATTGCAGCACCGAGAGGCTTTGTGTGATTCCCGTGAGCTGTTCTCCAGCCTCGGAGCGACGCTGACTTTGATTGACTGCCTGTGGAGCGGCACTTTATCCGGTGGCGGGTACGGAGAGGGTCTCGCTGTCGCTGTGTCTCCGCTCTCAACCCCCGGCCCATACAGCGACACTCTCGCCTGGTGTGCCCAGTGTGGTCAAGCCTGAGACCACACTGCTGACTCTCAGGGGGTTCAATTCGAGACGCTGGCCAAATATTTCATCGGCTCTTTCCCCGCGTCTGTTACTGCAGCTGTTTTCTAGATGCCTGAGCAGAATAAGGGGCCGCCCATTTAAAACTGAGATGAGGAGGAACTTCTTCTCTTAGAAGGTTGTAAATCTGTGGATTCTCTGGCCCCAGAGAGCTGTGGAGGCTGTGGAGGCTGGGTCATTGAATATATTTAAGATGGAGATAGACAGATTTTTGAGCGATAAGGGAATAAAGGGTTATGGGGAGCGGGCGGGGAAGTGGAGCTGAGTCCATGATCAGATCAGCCATGATCTTATTAAAGGGCGGAGCAGGCTCGAGGGGCCGTATGGCCGACTCCTGCTCCTATTTCTTATGTTCTTATGTTCCCATCATTAGAAATTAAAGTATTTTGCTGTTTCACAAACAGAGGGGTTCAGAGCTGGAGGCAGGTGAAGGGTTAATGCGCACACCCCTCCCCCTAAAATGACACTCGCAGTGAATGTGTGGAGGCCCCCACTGTATTCAAAATTACTCATAGCGATTGACACCCCACACACATCTCCCCACCCTGATCTCCTGAAGGGCCCAATTTTAATGCGCACTTCTCCAGGCCCGCCTGTAGGGGCCGCTAAAATGGCCCTTGTGACTCTCTCCATCCCATCCGGCGGGTTTAATGTCACCCCCTGTGTTCGCTGCCCCGTGTCCTAACGCGCACCGAGTCCCGCTCACCCATCACCCACTGTGCTCGCTGCCCTGTGTCCTAACTCGCACCAAGCCCCACTCACCCATCACCTCCTGTGCTCGCTGACCCCGTGTCCTAACTCACATCAAGTCCCGCTCACCCATCACCCACTGTGCTCGCTGCCCCCGTGTCCTAACTCGCATCAAGACCCGCTCACCCATCGCCCCCTGTGCTCGCTGCCCCGTGTCCTAACTCGCACCAAGTCCCGCTCACCCATCACCACCTGTGCTCGCTGCCCCGTGTCCTAACTCGCATCAAGACCCGCTCACCCATCGCCCCCTGTGCTCGCTGCCCCGTGTCCTAACTCGCACCGAGTCCCGCTCACCCATCACCCCCTGTGCTCACTGACCTACATTGGCTCCCGGTCCGGCAACAAGTCCATTTTAAAAATTCTCGCCCCTCCCTATCTCTGTAATCTCCTCCAGCCCCACAACCCCCCAAGATGTCTGCGCTCCTCCAATTCTGGCCTCTTGAGCATCCCCTCGATTATAATCGCTCCACCATCGGTGGCCGTGCCTTCAGCTGCCTGGGCCCCAAGCTCTGGAACTCCCTCCCTAAACCTCTCTGTCTTTTTCTCTCCTCCTTCAAAATGCTCCTTAAAACCGACCTCTTTGACCAAACTTCTGCCCTAATATCTCCTGATGTGGTTCAGCATCAAATTTTGATAACGCTCCTGTGAAGCGAACCTGGGACATTTCACTACGTTAAAGGTGCTCTATAAATACAAGTTGTTGTTGTTTGCCACGATCGTGGGTTTGAAATTTCCTGCCGTGACCTCGTGCACTGCTTGGTGTGGGGGTGAGTGATGCCACACTGCGGAATAGCCCGCCACTCTGTTGCGATCCCGCTATCGGAACAGCGACCAACTGTTCCCTCAACACCCACCTCACCTTGCGGAAAGCACCATCCCTGCTGAATGTACAGACAGACGGTTCAGGAATCTTTGTGATCAGCACGAAGGGTTTCCCAAAGTTTTCTTTCCGTTCCGTGTGATGAGCGACTGGAGGGGGCCGAGGTTAGAGAAGGTCAGGGCCCATTGGGGAGCAGACGCAACCACCCATTGGGAGCTCACCCACGGCTTGGCTCCTCAGGGGAGCTCAGTGACTGCCCGACACGGCAGGCTGGGGCCACTGGAATAGGCCGTTAGATGGGCTGAATGCCGGTTATTGCTTCCATCGTTTCTCCCTTCTTCCCTTTCAATCCCCCTGCTGGATGCACAGCCTTTAGTTGGACAGTGATGTCACAGCCACTTCCCAAATCAACACCCAGGGGACCCCTCACTGTAAGAGTTAGTGACTGAGAATAGGGAGCCCTCCTCTATAACCGAGAATGGGACCCCCCTCTATCACTGAGAATGGCCCCCTATATCACTGAGAATGGGAAGCCCCCTCTATCACTGAGAATGGCCCCCCCTCTATCACTGAGAATGGGACCCCCCTCTATCACTGAGAATGGCCCCTCTCTATCACTGAGAATGGCCCCCCCCTCTATCACTGAGAATGGTCCCTCTCTATCATTGAGAATGGGACCCCCCTCTATCACTGAGAATGGCCCCCTCTATAACCGAGAATGGGACCCCCTCTATCACTGAGAATGGCCCCCCCTCTATCACTGAGAATGGGAAGCCCCCTCTATCACTGAGAATGGCCCCCCCTCTACCACTGAGAATGGGACCCCCCTCTATCACTGAGAATGGCCCCTCTCTATCACTGAGAATGGCCCCCCCTCTATCACTGAGAATGGCCCCTCTCTATCACTGAGAATGGGACCCCCCCTCTATCACTGAGAATGGCCCCTCTCTATCACTGAGAATGAGCCCCCTCTATCACTGAGAATGGCCCCCTCTCTATCACTGAGAATGGGAAGCCCCCTCTATCACTAAGAATGGCCTCCCCCTCTATCACTGAGAATGGCCCCTCTCTATCACTGAGAATGGGACCCCCCCTCTATCACTGAGAATGGGACCCCCCTCTATCACTGAGAATGGCCCCCTCTATCACTGAGAATGGGAAGCCCCCTCTATCACTGAGAATGGCCCCCCCTCTATCACTGAGAATGGCCCCTCTCTATCATTGAGAATGGGACCCCCCTCTATCACTGAGAATGGCCCCCTCTATAACCGAGAATGGGACCCCCCTCTATCACTGAGAATGACCCCCCCTCTATCACTGAGAATGGCCCCTCTCTATCACTGAGAATGGCCCCCTCTCTATCACTGAGAATGGCCCCTCTCTATCACTGAGAATGGCCCCCTCTCTATCACTGAGAATGGCCCCTCTCTATCACTGAGAATGGCCCCTCTCTATCACTGAGAATGAGCCCCCTCTATCACTGAGAATGGCCCCCTCTCTATCACTGAGAATGGGAAGCCCCCTCTATCACTAAGAATGGCCTCCCCCTCTATCACTGAGAATGGCCCCTCTCTATCACTGAGAATGGGACCCCCCCTCTATCACTGAGAATGGGACACCCCTCTATCACTGAGAATGGGACCCCCCTCTATCACTGAGAATGGCCCCCCTCTATCACTGAGAATGGGGAGCCCCCTCTATCACTGAGAAAGGGTCCCCCCTCTATCACTGAGAATGGCCCCTCTCTATCACTGAGAATGGCCCCCTCTCTATCACTGAGAATGGGACCCCCCCCCTCTATCACTGAGAATGGCCCCTCTCTATCACTGAGAATGGCCCCTCTATCACTGAGAATGAGTCCCCCGCCTCTATCACTGAGAATGGGGGGGCCCCCTCTATCACTGAGAATGGCCCCCTCTCTATCACTGAGAATGGGACCCCCCTCTGTCACTGAGAATGGCCCCCCTCTATCACTGAGAATGGGCCCCTCCTCTATCACTGAATGGGGAGACCCCGCTCTATCACTGAGAATGGGGGCCCCCCTCTATCACTGAGAATGGGGAGCCCCCTTCTGTCACTGAGAATGCCCCCCCATCACTGAGAATGAGGGGCAGTACTGAGGGAGTGCCGCACTGTCGGAGGGGCAGTACTGAGGGAGTGCCGCACTGTCGGAGGGGCAGTACTGAGGGAGCGCTGCACTGTCGGAGGGGCAGTGTTGAGGGAGTGCTGCACTGTCGGAGGTGCAGTCTTTCAGATGAGACGTTAAACCGAGGCCCCATCTGCTCTCTCAGGTGGAGTTAAAAGATCTCATGGCACTATTTTGAAGAAGAGCAGGGGAGTTATCCCCTGTGCCCTGGGGCCAATACTTATCCCTCAATCAACATCACAAAAACAAATTATCACATTGCTGTGTGTGGGAGCTTATTGTGCGCAAATTGGCTGCCGTGTTTCCTACATTACAACAGTGACTACGTCCAAAGGTTCTTCATTGGCTGTAAAGAGCTTTGAGACGTCCGGTGGTTGTGAAAGGCGCAATATAAATGCAAGTTTTTCCTTTTTTCTTTTCAAGACAGCGCCAGGAGCTGACAGATGGGCCGGAAGGGCTTGGTGTTTCACTCCTTTTGTGGGTTTAACCAAGGAGATTTTAATGAGCTAAACAGTGTGTTGGCGGATGTTGGGAATAAATGTACTCAAGTCACCAATATAAGATAGTCAACCTGCCCCGCCACACAGCACTGCCCCCGCCCCCGGTTATAAAAAGCCACGGCACGGCCCTGGATACCGTGGACCACTTCCCATACCTGGGGAGCCTACTATCAGCAAGAGCAGACATCAGCGACGAGATCCAACACCGCTTCCAGTGAGGAAGAGAGTGTTTGCAGACCAGGCCCTCAAATCTGGCACCAAGCTCATGGTCTACAGGGCTGTAGTAATACACGGCCTCCTGTATGGCCCAGAGACATGGACCATGTACAGTAGACACCTCAAATCGCTGGAGAAATACCACCAGCGCTGCCTCCGCAAGATCCTGCAAATCCCCTGGGAGGACAGACGCACTAACGTCAGTGTTCTCGATCAGGCCAACATCCCCAGCATCGAAGCACTGACCACACTCGACCAGCTCCGTTGGACGGGCCACATTGTTCGCATGCCTGACACAAGACTCCCAAAGCAAGCACTCTACTCGGAACTCCTACACAGCAGGCGAGCCCAAGGTGGGCAGAGGAAACGTTTCAAGGACCCCCTCAAAGCCTCCCTGATAAAGTGCAACATCCCCACCGACACCTGGGAGTCCCTGGCCAAAGACCGCCCTAAGTGGAGGAAGTGCATCCGGGAGGGCACTGAGCACCTCGAGTCTCGTCGCCGAGAGCATGCAGAAACCAAGCGCAGGCAGCGGAAGGAGCGTGTGGCAAACCAGACTCCCCACCCACCCTTTCCTTCAACCACTGTCTGTCCCACCTGTGACAGAGACTGTAATTCCTGTATTGGACTGTTCAGTCACCTGAGAACTCACTTTTAGAGTGGAAGCAAGTCTTCCTCGATTCCGAGGGACTGCCTGTGATGATGATGATAAGATGGTCACTAATAAATCCAATCGGGAATTCAGGAGAAATCTCTTTACCCAGAGAGCGGTGAGAATGTGGAACTCGCTGCCACAGGGAGGGGTTGAGGTGAATAGTATCGATGTATTTAAGGGGAGGCTGGACAAGGATATGGGGGAGAAGGGAATAGAGGGTTATGCTGATAGATTTAGATGGGGAAGGACAGGAGGAGGTTCGAGTGGAGCATAAACGCCGGCATGGACTGGTTTGGCCGAACGGCCTGTTTCTGTGCTGTATATCCCGTGTAATCCTGTGTAATCCGATGTGAGTCTGTCTGAATGGAGTTTAACTTGATGAAAAGCGATTTAAAGAAAAGGAAAATTTGCATTTATATAGCACCTTTCACGACCTCAAGACATCCTGAAGCACTTCACAGTCAATGAAGTACTTTTTGAAGTGTAGTCACTGTTGTTATTTAGGAAATGCAGCAGCCAAATTACGCACAGCAAGCTCCCACAAACAGCATAGATAATGAGCAGATAATCTGTTTTAGTAATGTTGATTGAGAGATAAATATTGCTCTCAGGACACTGGGGAGAACTCCCCTGCTCTGCTTCGAAATAGTGCCATGGGAGCTTTTATGACCACCTGAGAGGGCAGACAGGGCCTCGGTTTAACATCTCATCCAAAAGACGGCACCTCTGACAGTGCAGTGCTCCCTCAGCACTCCCTCTCCGACAATGCAGCACTCCCTCAGTACTGCACCTCCGACAGTGCGGTGCTCCCTCAGTACTGCCCCTCCGACAGTGCGGCACTCCCTCAGTACTGCCCCTCTGACAGTGCAGCACTCCCTCAGTACTGCCCCTCTGACAGTGCGGCACTCCCTCAGCACTGCACTGGGAGTGTCAGTCTAGAATTGTGTGCTCATGTCTCTGGCGTGGGACTTGAAGCAATAACGTTGTGACTCCATCAGCCCACTGAGTCACTTTAGAAGGATACTGTGTTAATCTGTTATATAATAACAACGAATGCAGAATACATGCTGGCAACAAACAATACAATATCAACCCACATCCCTCGGACTGAAAATCGTTCTGTTTATCAGGTGAGTTGTTATACAGCTCCTCAGGAGCACACATCCCTACGCAATTGACAATTCCATCGACTTTTCATCAGCAAGTGTGACAACCCCTTTCCCTCCCTCTCATCCGCCCAAACGAGACAGATTGGCTGACCTCGAGAAATCTCATCTATCTCTGAAGCCAACCCTGACGTCTCCATCAATAGGTTCTCAATAGATTCTTGTGGGTAGTGCTGCTGGGCAGGAGATTGTTGGTAACTGAGGCGAGTTAAGCTGACACAGCCTCTCACACTGCCGGCACACAATGTCAGCACAACCCGTGCAATATATAAAGGCCCTGTCAGCCCCGGGAACCTACAGCAAGTGGCGAACAGGAGAGGGAGGGAGGGAAGGAGAGAGGGAGGCACCCCCAGGGCAGGTACAGAACGGGGTTAGATACAGAGTAAAGCTCCCTCTACACTGTCCCATCAAACACTCCCAGGGCAGGTACAGCACGGGGTTAGATACAGAGTAAAGCTCCCTCTACACTGTCCCATCAAACACTCCCAGGGCAGGTACAGGGGGTTAGATACAGAGTAAAGCTCCCTCTACACTGTCCCATCAAACACTCCCAGGGCAGGTACAGCACGGGGTTAGATACAGAGTAAAGCTCCCTCTACACTGTCCCTTCAAACACTCCCAGGGCAGGTACAGCAAGGGGTTAGATACAGAGTAAAGCTCCCTCTACACTGTCCCATCAAACACTCCCAGGGCAGGTACAGCACGGGTTAGATACAGCGTAAAGCTCCCTCTACACTGTCCCATCAAACACTCCCAGGGCAGGTACAGCACGGGGTTAGATACAGAGTAAAGCTCCCTCTATACTGTCCCTTCAAACACTCCCAGGGCAGGTACAGCAAGGGGTTAGATACAGAGTAAACCTCCCTCTACACTGTCCCATCAAACACTCCCAGGGCAGGTACAGCACGGGTTAGATACAGAGTAAAGCTCCCTCTACACTGTCCCATCAAACACTCCCAGGGCAGGTACAGCACGGGTTAGATACAGAGTAAAGCTCCCTCTACACTGTCCCATCAAACACTCCCAGGGCAGGTACAGCACGGGGTTAGATACAGAGTAAAGCTCCCTCTACACTGTCCCATCAAACACTCCCAGGGCAGGTACAGCACGGGGTTAGATACAGAGTAAAGCTCCCTCTACACTGTCCCATCAAACACTCCCAGGGCAGGTACAGCACGGGTTAGATACAGAGTAAAGCTCCCTCTACACTGTCCCATCAAACACTCCCAGGGCAGGTACAGCACGGGGTTAGATACACTATGCCATTCTAGTTTCCGCGATTTGCATTAGTCACCGGCAGAAATATTGCCCGATGTCCTGTTGAATTTTCTGTTGGTGCATCTTTCAATGAAAGGCCTCTGAACGGATTTAGATTGAGCGAGATTGCTAGAAATCTTGGTTGCTGCCAAACGCAACTCATTTCACTGGCGTGTCATGTCTGAGGTGAGCCTAGCGGGTGGAAATGCTGATCCCGGGCCAACCGTAACAAGCCATGAAGCTTGACTCAAGGATCAGGGTCCTAAAAACCCAACGGGTCACTCGTGGCCCTTCAGGGAAGGAAACCCGCCGTCCTTACCCGGTCTGGGCCTATAGGTGACTCCAGTCCCACACCATCTGCCCTCCGAAGAGGCCCAGCGAGACACTCAGTTGTACCAAAACCTCTCGGTGTTCAAGAAGGCGGCTCACCACCTGCTCAGGGCATTTAGGGATGGGCAATAAATGCCGGCCTTGCCAGCGACGCCAACATCCCGAGAATGAATAAGAACATAAGAAATGGGAGCAGGAGTCGGCCATACGGCCCCTCGAGCCTGCTCTGCCATTCAATAAGATCATGGCTGATCTGATCATGGACTCAGCTCCACTTCCCTGCCCGCTCCCCATAACCCTTTACTCCCTTATCGCTCAAAAATCTGTCTATCTCCGCCTTAAATATATTCAATGACCCAGCCTCCACAGCTCTCTGGGGCAGAGAATTCCACAGATTAACAACCCTCTGAGAGAAGAAATTCCTCCTCATCTCAGTTTTAAATGGGAGGCCCCTTATTCTGTTTCAGTTTCCCCTGTGAGTGGAAATATTTTCCCTGCATCCACCTTGTCGAGCCCCCTCATTATCTTATATGTTTCAATAAGATCACCTCTCATTCTTCTGAACCCCAATGAGTAGAGGCCCAACCTACTCAACCAATCTTCATAAGTCAACCCCCTCATCTCCGGAATCAACCAAGTGAACCTTCTCTGTAACAGTCACTAATGCAAATATAGCCTTCCTTAAATACGGAGACCAATAATAAAACATTTTATTCCCAAGGGCTCTTGGCTGTTCACGGCTCCATCTGTCATTGCCAGAACAATCAGGATGACATAAATTCAGGCCAGTTATTTCCTGTTATTCATCCGACCTGCGGATTCGAACCTGACCCCGACTGAGATGTGCTGCAAGATATGATTTGTGAGGATCGCCGCTGGATGTGAGCGGTGACAGGACGCTGGGTTCCAGGGAGCAAAATTCACCAGAAACCCCCATCCCGTGTTTGGGCTCATTCAAAAGGAAATTTAATTTGGGACTATCTACCAAAAGGTTTTGAACTCTAAAGTGCTTATGGAAGAAACTACGAACTTTAATAGAATTATGAACTTTTACAAGATAAATTCAAGCCTGTGGGCGGACCGAGGGAACAAAGGAAGTCCACTTGATTATTGGAAGTGTCTGGGTGTGAGGACTGAGGTAACCTGTCTGGAAGAATGAGTATTTGAAAATCTTCATCCACAAGAGACATTACCATCACAGTATCAACATGGGTCTGTACAAACCATTTCAGCATATACATCACAAAGAGGCCCAATCCAGCCTGTATGCGAAAGATTAAGCACAAAAGGACATTGCAATTACCAAACTAATAGTTCCATCAGGAAACAGTTTTCAAACATCAACCCACCCAAGACATATCAACTTTAACTAGCCCAACAAAATATTACAAAGAAGAACCAAGCCCGCCAAAATTATACAAAGGATTGTGAACAGATTGGGCGGCAAGATTAGAACACTGAAATCATATAACTGGCCACTGTTTTCAACAGAGGTTAGAGAGAGAGGAGAGAGAGGAGAGAGACGAAGAGAGAGGGGGGAGAGAGGTGGTTGCTACTACCTCATCAAGACAAGGAGAGAAACCAACGCGACAGTTGTAAACTAACTTCTCCAGCCTCGAAGTCTTGAAATCCTGAAGGAAGAACATCTACCATTAACTATCAAAAGGATTGGTAAGCATAAGTCCCTGCCTTCCCTGGAGTCTAACCTCGCTAGGATTAGGTATTGGGAGGTGGGAGGTATAATTTTACTGCAACCCTCTTTGAATGTGTGGTGTATTGTACTTTATTAGAGTGATTATAAGTTTGACCTTGTACCTTTCCTTGTATTGTTCTTTATTAGAGTGATTGTAAGTTTGGCCGTGTATTTTCTTCCTAGAGTAATAGCCTGTATTACCCTGACTGTAATAAAACCAAAGTTCTTTGCATCAAACCAGGGTCCTCTGCACTATTGTCACACCCCCAAATAAATCCAGAGTACAGAATCCAAGGGAGGGGGAGCGATTCGAAACCGCTCAGGTTGGTCAGAAGGGAACCTGACCCCCTCATAGAGACCCACACCACCCCCCTTTTACAAATTGACAACTGTGGCACGACTCTGGTACACGGGGTGTGATGCTGGTTTGGGGCAAAGAACCAAAATGGAAGAGAGGATTTCTTCCTATGTGTATAAGAAAGTGAATGTAACTAAGGAATGGGTGCTTAGTCTATTGCACACTGAGCATCCAGCTGACACTGCAGCCCAGTGGATAGCAAGTAAAGATCACAAAGAAACAGTGGAGAAAGCAATTTGATTGGTCTGTCTACAGCGACAGGTTCAACTGCGAGACAGAATGAATGAAACATTACAGACAGACTTATGGGAATGTGCAGAGAACTACCAGGTAAAGGTTTTTTTTGACAAAAAAGTCAGAAGATTATCAGGAGAACTCCGTAAGCTAAAACACGAAAGGATCCAAATAATGGAAAGGTTTAAAAACAGTCAGGACTATTTTCAATGTCAGGTTACCGAGGCCAAAAGTAATGAAAAGTCACTGAGGGAGGAAAGCACTCGGCTCACCCTACAAGTAAAAGAGCTCCAGGAAAGATTAAAATATGTGCAAGCAGCGTATAAAGTCGCGAGCACTAATGGGTTTGAATCGGGAGACCACGGTCCCTGCCAGCAACAAATTAAAAGTTTAAACCTTGCTCTGTCCAAGGCAAAAAGCATGGTATGCCTAATAAGCCCGGGTACGCCACAGGTAAACCTGGAAGAGAAGGAGGAAACTACCCGGCCACTACCTGTGGCACCGGTGACTACACCGGTGAAGCAGCAGGACGGGCAAATCAGTTGCGGGGCGGACAGGGATAGTGAACCACCACCTGTGGCACCGAGTTTCAGCTCGGCTTGGCCGCAGGGAGGAGAGGGAGGTGATCCAGAACAGGGAGAGCCAGAACCAGGGCCAATGTGCCCGGTCCGGCAACAGAAGTTTGGCCCGCCCACCCTTAACGGGGGTCCAGGGCCCCTGGAAAGTCAGTTTGTGGTCCCCCACACTCCCCACCAGCTTAGGGCTATGCCACCTGGGAAAGCTAACTCCAAAGGGAGACCCCTCGGTTCATTTTGTGGAGGTGGAACAGGCCGGGGATATTAATGGGTGCGATGATGCAGAAATGGCAAAGATGCTTCTCCTATCCCGAGACAGCAAACTGTACCAGTCCCTCTCTACTGAGAGCAAAAGAGGACAGAAAACACTTGCTGCCGTCCAGAAAGACATTTTAGAAGCTATGGGCTGCAATGAAGTGAGTCCCTTCTCTAGAGTAGAGAAAACGGTGCAGCTCACAGGGGAAACCCCACAGGCTTTCGCAGACCGACTGTGGCCGGTGTACAAAAGCGCCTGTAGTGGGGACATAGACAGAGATCACTTCAACCCGGACGAATTAGCACATTGGCTCCGAAGCCTAGTAGCTAACAGTTTACCCCGAATAAGAACCAAGGCTGAGGCCTGGTTCGACCCCAGAGATCCCCAAGCCACAGAACAGGGAGTGCTTAGGCAACTGACCCTAGCTTACAGAAACGGCAGAGGGACAGAAGAGCACCCACAAAAAGGGAGGGTTCACGAAATCCGACCTAACCAAGACAAGAGGGAATGGCACCACGAGGGGGGGCAGCTCTTCCGATACAAAACGTACCTGCTTCGGGTGCACAAAGGGTGGGCACTGGAGAAGGGATTGTAAAAATCCTTGGAAGAATAGCGCAGGAACGAGTTCTCCAGCCCCTGCCCAAAAGACCGAGACAGATAAGCCAGTCCCTCCCCACTCATTTGAGACCATTTTAACTGCGCTCCGAGCCATGTTAGATGGCCCTGGGAAGGTAGCCACCGCCACCGGTACCGAAATCCCATCTGCCCCTCCCAACCAAAACCGTGACTAGGACAGGCACAGCCCGTCCACCTGTGAGCCCTTGAGTATGATGCGTGGGGGAGACCGACCGTTCAGGGGGAAGTGGAAAAGGTGAAAGGGACTTACCTGCTGGATACCGGTGCCTCAAGCACCCTTGTCTATGCAGCTAACCCCACCACCTCACCTCTGTCTAGCGGGGTCCCCTACAGCTTGGTGTGTTTCACAGGCACCGAACAGACTGGCTCATTCTCCGTTCCGCTCTCCATTCATTTAGGTACACTCCACACTAAGTGGACTTGTGTCCTGATGAAGTGGGAGCAGGAAGGGAGAGGGATCCTGGGGGCTGACTTCATCCTAGGCCACGGGATCCTAGTGGATTTAAGAAACCACTCTCTTTGGGGGTCAGTCTGTATGGGACAGGAGAGTGAGGTGATGGTTATCCCGGGAAAACAGGGAAAAGGGACGGTGTGCACCATGAAACCAAAGGAGGGTTACGACCTTGAATCACTGGTCAGTAACACCCCTGTAGAATATCAAGAGTATGTGAGGAAAAACCTTGCAACCTTTGCCACTCACAAACACGACTGCGGGAGAATAAATGGGGTCAAGGTTAGTATAGATGGGGACCCCATGACCCGACCACAGAAACAGTACAACTCCCCAGGGAGGCGGAGGCAGACGTGGAAACAGCCTTGGGTTCTCTGGTTAAACAGGGGGTATTGAGACCAATAGCTACCCATGTGAACTCTCCATTGTGGCCGGTTAAGAAACCGGACAACTCCTGGAGAGCCACGATGGACTATCGAGTATTGAACCGTAACATCCCCGCCTGTGCACCCACTGTTGCTGCTGTCGCTGACCTCATTGGAAGTATCCCAGCCCCAGCGACCACCTTCACGGTGCTGGATATTTCCAACGGGTTCTGGTCCATACCTTTAAGAAGGGAAGATCAGAACAAGTTTGCTTTTACCTTTAAAGGGCAGCAATACACTTGGAACTGTCTCCCTCAGGGCTTCCACAACAGCCCCAGTATTTTCCACCAGTGTATGGCGAACTGTTTAAAGGGCTATAGCAGACCCCAGCAGTTGGTGCAGTATGTAGACGACCTGCTCCTGTTCACCGATCAGGGGGAGGAACATGGCCCACTGCTGGCTGAGCTGCTGGAGCTGCTGAAAGAGGAGGGATTTAAAGTAAACCCCAAGAAGGCACAGATCGGCCTGAAGGAAGTAAAATTCCTGGGACTGGCTGTGCGCGCTGGGGAAAGAGCCATTGACAAAGCTAGAAGGGAAGCAGTGCAGAAGTTACCCGCCCCCAATACAGTAACAGGAGTAAGATCTTTTCTAGGGCTAACCGGGTACTGCAGAGACTTGATTGAGGATTATGCAGCCACCGCAGCCCCTCTGCTCCGACTCCTACACAAGGGAGTGGAGTGGGAATGGGACAACGGTTGCGAGGCAGCATTTATCCAACTCAAGAATGACCTGCAGACCGCGCCAGCTCTAGGGGCCAGAGATGGGGGTAAAGAGTTTTTCCTGGAGGTAGCAGCCAGTGGGGACAGCCTGAGCGCAGTACTGCTCCAAGAGCGGCACGGTCGGCTGAGACCAGTGGTCTACCCCTCCCGGATACTCACGGACATGGAGAAGGGATACTCCAACTATGAGCGGCACCTCCTAGCCACTCACTGGGCTGTGAAAAGATCACTGATCTTCACAGGGGGATCCCCTATCACACTCCTTACCCACCATATGCCCACCCAAATGCTCCTGGACGGGAGAATCAAGGACGGGACAGTGAGCAGTGCCCGCATTGCTCGCTGGACCCTGCTCCTCTCTCAAATGGACCTAAGGGTAAAGACTCTCTGCGAGCCAAGACTCGCAGCCAACATGATTTATCCAGGGACAGCCCACCGGTGTTCCATAGGAGGGGTATGGGAAATTAACATAGGCTTTAGGGCTGGGTTACACCCCACAGGCCGAGAGATCTATGTGGACGGTTCAAGCACAGTATCTGCGGGTGAACGACTCACAGGCTGCGGAGTTTATGACCCCGAGGCAAGCGTTGCCCTGGCGATTAAACTCCCCAGTACTATGAGCGCCCAGCACGCTGAACTGTCTGTGGTGGTGTACGTAGTCACACACCCCGAAGAATTCCCTACCCCATACACGATTTGCTCGGACAGTATGTTCACATGCAATTCGTGTACGGAGTACCTGGCTATCTGGTCCCGCTGTGGATACACATCCGCAGACGGGAGACCCCTGGCAATTAAGCCCCTACTGGAAAAGATCATGAAAACCATAGGGGAGGAAGGGAATATCTACATACATAAGGTGAAGGCACATTCCACCACAGAACCCCGTAGCGAGGGAAACCAGCCGGCTGACATGTTAGCCAAGCAGGGGGCCCGCACGGGCAAGCTCTGGGATCCGTACAACCCAGGACCCATCGCAGCAGTCAGGGGCAGGATGGGGATGGCAGGGAAGGCAGGGATAGCTTTGCCCCCAGACCTAAAAACGGTCCAGACCCAAGACCCCATCCTCAAAACTGTCCTAAACACGCAAGCAAAATGGGAAAGGATAGACGGCCCGTACGGCACCGCAGCAATTGCCATTAAAGAAGGCATGCTGATCAGGGGGGAGCAATGGGTAGTACCGCAACAACACCGGAGGGAATTCCTCCAGCTGGCCCACGAGGGTCCAGGAGCAGGACACCCCGGACCGGAGACCACTTGGCAACGGGTGGAACAGACAGGGTGGTGGCCAGGACTCAGGGAAGACGTCCGCGAGTTCTGTGCTAGCTGTCTGGTGTGCGCGGCCAACAACCCCGACCCCCAGAAAAGAAAGGTGTCTATGGGACATATCAGGAGGGTAGAGGGACCCTGGCAGTCGATCCAAATCGACTACATCGGACCCCTACCTAGTGCCCAGGGAGGCTACAAGTACTGCCTAGTATTAGTGGATGTATTCACCAAATGGGTGAAAGCCTTCCCATGTCAAACAGCCACTGCCCTGGGAACAGCCAGGATCCTGGTCAGAGAAGTGTTCTCCCGATGGGGACTACCACAACACGTGGAGTCCGACCAAGGGAGTCACTTCACCGGGCAGGTAATTTAGGAGACCCTTAAGGCACTCGGCATCAAAGGGAAATGGCATGTCACCCACAACCCGCAGTCATCCGGGCCTGTGGAGCGTTTAAACCGCACCATCAAAGAAAGGCTGTGAAAAGAGACAGGGGACTCACCCAAAGGGTGGGTAGAGGTCCTACCAGTGGTCTTCATGGGGATCCGGGCCAGACAGTCAAAGAGCACGGGGTACTCCCCGTACAAGCTCATGACCGGCAGAGCCATGCGAACCCCCGCCCATGTGTTAGTCCCGGTACTCACGGAAGGTCAGCTTAGGGAAGCAAACCGGGATAGCTTTGTCAGGAATCTGTTTGAACACCTTAAACAGATTCAGTGGCAGGCTGCTAACAACATGGGAAAACAGCATCGGAGCAAGCGACTGCTGCTAGAGCCCCGCAAACACCACGAGTGGGAGATAGGGGACCAGGTCATGGTGAGGAACTACGCTAGAGTAGGGTCTTTGAAGTATATATGGGACCGTACCACATTGTCGACAAGGCAAGCCCCATGGTCTATGCCATAAAACTGCCCCGCCGATCAAAGTGGTTCCACATAAATCAGTGCAAACTTTTCAACCCAGGGGCAGCAGCTAAACGTAAGGGACAGCCAAAACCTGTGAACCGCACTAAAGACAGGGACCCCCAGCCAACAGCTCCCGAATGTGGAAATCCCACAGGGAACGTGACAGACCGACAGACTGTACCTAGAGGGGCGGTGGACTGTGTTACCGGAGGAGCTGTCCCCCCAATCATTTGGGACTCGGACGCACCCCCAGCAGCAGGAGCCTTAAGAAGGACTCCCCGCACACCACGACCAAAGACACCATGGTCACCAGCGCTCCAATTTGAATGGTTCAGCCCCGGGAGAGGGACCAGCCGCAAAAGGGCACCTAAGGTCAGAGACCGGCCCGCGAGCAGGGACACCCAGCCGGTAGCCTCGGGCAACAAGGGACCCCCAGAAGAGATAGCAGTGGACCAGTCACCAAGTGAGAGTCCCCAGCCCGTAGCCCTCGACCAGGCAGAACCCCCAGAGGAAGAAACGAACCAGGCAGCCACCCTCAAAGGAGCGGTGTGCTGCAGCACCGGAAGGGACGTTCCCCCGATAGTGTGGGACTCAAACCCACATCCGGTCAGGGTACTTAGGTTAGACAGTGCAGACCGACCTATTGCCTACCTCGCTGGACACCCAGCGGGAGAAGAAGAAAAAGAGAAGGCAGGAATTAACCTGGCCACCCGGAGACTGGCGGCAGATGTACATATATAGCGATGTGAATTTAAGGATGTTTAGCAATATGAATTTAAGTATGTTTAGTGAATAAATTTAGAGTAGTGTAAAATTATCTGTGTAATGATAAGTATATATGTATTAGTTAACTGGGGTAAGGAAAAGAATCTACCTGTGCAGTTGTTACAAGAAGCACAGGCCGCGTAATACCCGGGAGTCAGAAATATCTACCGGTATGGCGATTAAGGAAGCACCGGTGAGATAACAAGCAGAACGACTGTGAGATAAAAGTTAAAAGCAAACATCAGTCCACAAGGAACGGAATAAGACAGCCAGTCAATTAAAGACTCTGAGCCCAATTTGGAACTCAGTCACCTTTGTCAAGTCAGAGAACTTTCTCAGGGCTAGACAATCTGTTTTATGTGCCCCTACAGGATAGAGAGCAGCATGAGAAGGATCCTGTTCCTGCTCGCCCTGATAGGGATGAGCAGCAGCGACCGAGGAGAGGTGGAAGAATCCCTCATTTACCGGTGTTCAGGAGGAAGAGCACCGATCGTAACCGCCGGGGGAGGAAGAACTCGCCGTTTACGCCCACGAGGGAAGATGGCCAGGGTGGCTGGGATCTAATTCTACCCACTACTCCAGCCAGGAAGGTTTTACCTACGGGAAGGCCTCACTTCCATTACCCCCGGATGCGGATCATCGCTGCCCGAGTCAGTGTTACAGAGGGAAAGTGTGTGTTTGACTTGCAAAGGAAACATTCCCCTTGGAAGATGATGGTGGCTCAGAAAACTCAGCAAGGATGCATGGGACCAAGAGTCGGACTGGGAAAGACCCGGTAATGATACGTACCGCACCATCACGGGGAGGAGTAAAAGTGTATTGGGACAAATTGTGGGATTTATGTTTGCATGTGGGGATCAGAGAGTATTTGTCCTGCAGGCATATCGATCGCCTTCGCCAGGCAATGGCAAGATGAAGGGGAAGGGATGGGGTGGGATTCTAGCCTACACGGTGCACGGTCCCACACTCCTAATTAACACCACCGAACTAAGAGCACACATTAAGAAACCCCTGCCCACAACCCCGTCAATACGCACAGTAATAGAAAGGTGTCCTACCACCAACAAGGGACCTGGGAACGGATTAGTATTGGGACCGACCGAAAAGGTGTTATATCAGGGGGTACATTATGCAGTGGCTTCAGTAATATTAAACCTTACCGAGGTACACCTGCCTGCATGGTGTCCGAAGGAAACTGAGCTGCTATACCAGGCCCTTCTTAGAGACATGTTCAAGAAATGTTATGAGTTAGAAAATAAGAACATAAGAACATAAGAATTAGGAACAGGAGTAGGCCATCTAGCCCCTCGAGCCTGCTCCACCATTCAACAAGATCATGGCTGATCTGGCCGTGGACTCAGCTCCACTTACCCGCCCGCTCCCCATAACCCTTAATTCCCTTATTGGTTAAAAATCTATCTATCTGTGACTTGAATACATTCAATGAGCTAGCCTCAATTGCTTCCTTGGGCAGAGAATTCCACAGATTCACAACCCTCTGGGAGAAGAAATTCCTTCTCAACTCGGTTTTAAATTGGCTCCCCCGTATTTTGAGGCTGTGCCCCCTAGTTCTAGTCTCCCTGACCAGTGGAAACAACCTCGCTGCCTCTATCTTGTCTATCCCTTTCATTATTTTAAATGTTTCTATAAGATCACTCTGAACTCCAACGAGTAACGACCCAGTCTACTCAATCATAAGGTAACCCCCTCATCTCCGGAATCAGCCTAGTGAATCGTCTCTGTACCCCCTCCAAGGCTAGTATATCCTTCCTTAAGTAAGGTGACCAAAACTGCACGCAGTACTCCAGGTACAGCCTCACCAATACCCTGTACAGTTGCAGCAGGACCTCCCTGCTTTTGTACTCCATCCCTCTCGCAATGAAGGCCAACATTCCATTCGCCTTCCTGATTACCTGCTGCACCTGCAAACTAACTTTTTGGGATTCATGCACAAGGACCCCCAGGTCCCTCTGCACCGCAGCATGTTGTACTTTCTCCCCATTCAAATAATATTCCCTTTTACTGTTTTTTTTTCCAAGGTGGATGACCTCACATTTTCCGACATTGTATTCCATCTGCCAAACCTTAGCCCATTCGCTTAACCTATCTAAATCTCTTTGCAGCCTCTCTGAGTCCTCTACACAACCCACTTTCCCACTAATCTTTGTGTCATCTGCAAATTTTGTTACACTACACTCTGCCCCCTCTTTCAGGTCATCTATGTATATTGTAAACAGTTGTGATCCCAGCACCGATCCCTGTGGCACACCACTAACCACCGATTTCCAACCCAATAAAGACCCATTTATCCCAACTCTCTGCTTTCTGTTAGCCAGCCAATTCTCAATCCATGCTAATACATTTCCTCTGACTCCGCGTACCTTTATCTTCTGCAGTAACCTTTTGTGAGGCACCTTATCGAATGCCTTTTGGAAATCTAAATACACCACATCCATCGGTACACCTCTATCCACCATGCTTGTTATATCCTCAAAGAATTCCAGTAAATTAGTTAAACATGATTTCCCATTCATGAATCCATGTTGCATCTGCTTGATTGCACTATTCCTATCTGGATGTCCCGCTATTTCTTTCTTAATGATAGCTTCAAGCATTTTCCCCACTACAGATGTTAAACTAACCGGCCTATAGTTACCTGCCTTTTGTCTGCCCCCTTTTTTAAACAGTTACATTAGCTGCTTTCCAATCCGCTGGTACCTCCCCAGAGTCCAGAGAATTTTGGTAGATTATAACGAATGCATCTGCTATAACTTCCACCATCTCTTTTAATACCCTGGGATGCATTTCATCAGGACCAGGGGACTTGTCTACCTTGAGTCCCATTAGCCTGTCCAGCATTACCTCCCTAGTGATAGTGATTGTCTCAAGGTCCTCCATTCCCACATTCCCGTGACCAGCAATTTTTGGCATGGTTTTTGTGTCTTCCACTGTGAAGACCGAAGCAAAATAATTGTTTAAGGTCTCAGCCATTTCCACATTTCCCATTATTAAATCCCCCTTCTCATCTTCTAAGGGACCAACATTTACTTTAGTCACTCTCTTCCGTTTTATATATCAGTAAAAGCTTTTACTATCTGTTTTTATGTTTTGCGTAAGTTTACTTTCGTAATCTATCTTTCCTTTCTTTATTGCTTTCTTAGTCATTCTTTGCTGTCGTTTAAAATTTTCCCAATCTTCTAGTTTCCCACTAACCTTGGCCATCTTATACATATTGGTTTTTAATTTGATACTCTCCTTTATTTCCTTGGTTACCCACGGCTGGTTATCCCTTCTCTTACCGCCCTTCTTTTTCACTGGAATATATTTTTGTTCAGCACTATGAAAGAGCTCCTTAAAAGTCCTCCACTGTTCCTCAATTGTGCCACCGTTTAGTCTGTGTTCCCAGTCTACTTTAGCCAACTCTGCCCTCATCCCACTGTAGTCCCCTTTGTTTAAGCATAGTATGCTCGTTTGAGAGACTACTTCCTCACCCTCAATCTGTATTACAAATTCAACCATACTGTGATCACTCATTCCGAGAGGATCTTTTATTCGGAGATCGTTTATTATTCCTGTCTCATTACACAGGACCAGATCTAAGATCGCTTAATCCCTTGTAGATTCTGTAACATACTGTTCTAAGAAACAAACCCGTATGCATTCTATGAATTCCTCCTCCAGGCTACCCCGTGCGATTTGATTTGACCAATCTATATGTCGATTAAAATCCCCCATGATTACTACCGTTCCTGTTTCACATGCCTCCATTATTCCCTTGGTTATTGTCCGCCCCACCGTGAAGTTATTATTTGGGGGCCTATAAACTACGCCCACCAGTGACTTTTTCCCCTTACTATCTCTAATCTCCACCCACAATGATTCAACATTTTGTTCATTAGAGCCAATATCATCTCTCACAACTGCCCTGATATCATCCTTTATTAACAGAGCTACCTACCCCACCTCCTTTCCCTTCTTGTCTATCCTTCCGTATTGTCAGATACCCCTGTATGTTTAATTCCCAGTCTTGGCCATCCTGCAACCACGTTTCTGTAATGGGCACCAAATCGTACCCATTTGTAATGATTTGTGCCGTCAACTCATTTACTTTATTTTGAATGCTGCGTGCGTTTAGGTAGAGTGTTTTAATACTAGTTTTTAAACCATGATTTTTAGTTTTGACCCAATCCTGCAGCCCCTTTATATTCATACATATTGTCCCTTCCTATCACCTTGTGGTTTACACTTACCCCAGTGCTACTCTGCTCTGTTGCCTCCTGCCTTTTGCATTCTTTCTTGGGGTCCTGTTCATCTGAGCTCTCACCCACTCTAACTAGCTCAGAGCCCTCTCCTGGGTTCCGAATACTCCTCGCATTGAGGCACCGAGCTTTCAGGCTTGCCTTTTTATTACACTTTGACCCTTTAGAATTTTGTTGTGCAGTGGCCCTTTTTGTTTTTTGCCTTGGGTTTCTCTGCCTCCACTTTTACTCATCTCCTTTCTGTCTTTTGCTTCTGTCTCCGTTTTGTTTTCCTCTGTCTCCCTGCATTGGTTCCCATCCCCCTGCCATATTAGTTTAACTCCTCCCCAACAGCACTAGCAAACACTCCCCCGAGGACATTGGTTCCGGTCCTGCCCAGGTGCAGACCGTCCGGTTTGTACTGGTCCCACCTCCCCCAGAACCGGTTCCAATGCCGCAGGAATTTGAATCCCTCCCTGCTGCACCACTGCTCAAGCCACATATTAATCTGCGCTATCCTGCGATTCCTACTCTGACTAGCACGTGGCACTGGTAGCAATCCCGAGATTACTACTTTTGAGGTCCTACTTTTTAATTTAGCTCCTAGCTCCCTAAATTCGTCTCGTAGGACCTCATCCCTTTTTTTACCTATGTCGTTGGTACCAATGTGCACCACGACAACTGGCTGTTCTCCCTCCCTTTTCAGAATGTCCTGCACCCGCTCCGAGACATCCTTGACCCTTGAACCAGGGAGGCAACATACCATCCTGGAGTCTTGGTTGCGGCCGCAGAAAAGCCTATCTATTCCCCTTACAATTGAATCCCGTATCACTATCGCTCTCCCACTCTTTTTCCTGCCCTCCTGTGCAGCAGAGCCAGCCACGGTGCCATGAACTTGGCTACAGCTGCCCTCCCCTGATGAGTCATCCCCCTCAACAGTACCCAAAGCAGTGTATCTGTTTTGCAGGGGGATGACCGCAGGGGACCCCTGCACTACCTTCCTTCCACTGCTCTTCCTGCTGGTCTTCCATTCCCTATCTGGTTGTGGACCCTTCACCTGCGGTAAGACCAACTCGCTACACATGCTACTCACGTCATTCTCAGCATTGTGGATGCTCCAGAGTGAATCCACCCTCAGCTCCAATTCCGCAACGCGGTCCGTCAGGAGCTGGAGGCGGATACATTTCCCGCACACATAGTCGTCAGAGACACTGGAGTCGTCCCTGAGTTCCCACATGGTACAGGAGGAGCATAACACGTGACCAAGCTCTGCTGCCATGACTTAAACCTTAGATACACTTAATTTGGCGACAACAATGTTAACAGGTTACTTACTGATATAAAAAAGGAAAAGGAAAGCTACTCACCAATCACCAGCCAATCACTTACCCCTTTGGCTGTGACGTCACCTTTTGATTTCTTTCTCCTTCTTTTTTCCTTTATGGGCCTCTTCACGCACCCCAGACTCGCGCTGCTCGAACTCGAAGTTAGACTTTGGAAATGTAGACAAAGCAGACCTATACACCATAAATGCTAGGGACACCATGGGCTCAGGGGGACCTAGAAGGGGAATCAGAAACAACGTTTTCACTACCTACAATACAGCATCCTCTGTAATAAATAGCCTAGATGATATAGAGCTGCAAACACAGATAAACAGTTTAAAGATCCAATTGAGGAAAATCCTAAAACAGGAGAATACCGTAGTAGGATCAGAACTACACGAGGACCAGGCTATGACTGTCCATTTAAAAGAAATAGTGGCTGAGCTGGAAAAACATGCACAGACAGTGAATGCACTTATACGGGAGGATAGAAACGCTTCTGACCAGGCTGCACAGAACGAGGTGTGCGTACTGTATGGGGCATGGTTGTTGGGCGACCTGGAAGATTTAAAACAAGGTGTAGTCCCCTCTTGGATCAGGAACAAGCACCTCGCAGCCCTCCACCTGTAGAGTAATTCACTAAGCCCGTGCCAGCTCCGCCTAGCCTCTGAAGCCTACCCTGTCCCAGTAGACTGTGGGAAATCTAACCACACTATTATGAGGATAGTATTAAGGATGCCGGTCATAGGTGGGACAGCCCGACCTGTACCGGTATACCGGGTGGAGAATATTGGAGTTATTCAGGGAGGTGCACACATTCATTTCGCAGAGGTCCCACCCTATGTCTTAAAGTGGGAGCACGCTGTAACGGGTACTGACCTCTCCGGGTGTCGGAGCCGGGGTGCACACGTAATACTATGTCCCCAGTACTTGAGTGCCCATTCAAAGTCACAGTGTGGGTTTAAAGCTGCTGGCGCACAGCCTATTAACAGCACAAGACCATGTCCCTCCACAGGTAACATACACAGGGGGCGTGACATATTGTGTCACCACCAGTCACCCCACTACCAACATGGACACTTCTGGTGTCCGGTAAGTGACAGCAGTTTTTGCTTCAAACCTGAGGCATCAGTTCCAGTGGCCCAGGAACGGATTGTCCCCATTCCTGAACCCCCCACTGTCCACCTCACTGTGAAGGAAAACATTACAAACCTGCAGGATTATGTTGTACATTTTGTCTATGCGATTCCCCCTCTACCCGAACATCTTACCGCTCTGCTAAAAGCCGTAATTATCTCACAAAAACACTTCTACATTCTAGAACAGAAAACCATTGAGACAGGGAAAAAGATTCTTGAGATCACCATTCCACCTTGGTGGGACCTTTTCAGAAATATAGAGGTCCCAGTCTGGATCCGAATCACTTCCCACACTTTAGTTATTTGTCAACTCGCGATTATACTTTACTTATGGTGTCTCACTTGCCGAGTGAAACGCAGAGGCCGTCAGGTCAGGCACCAAAGGGTGCTGTACGCTCCTTGGCCGAACTTGGGAATCTCGCAGGGAGGGGTGACACCATACTACCATGTTTAATTTGTGTTTGATTTTACCTGCTGTAGACCGCAACATGTAGTAAGATGTTACTTAAATGTTTTGACAACGTACCTTTATTTTACTGAACTTAAAACGTGTTGGACTATGGACCTTTATGCTATTTGAGAATGTGTTACTATGTGTTTGTATTTACTTTACTTGAAGTTGTGTATGATTGTATACCGTCAGTTTACTGTGAAAACCGAGTAAAAGAGGGACATCATATCCCCCTCTATGCTATAACCGAATTGTAACGACTGTATTCGCCTGTATATTGCATTGCATTTCAACGGGGGATGCAGGGTAATGTTTAGCTAGTATAAATGCAGGGAAGGTTGACTCTCGGGAGCAGGAATTTTGCTTACCTTAATTGACACTCAAGGAGTCAACAGGGGGGACTGCAGAGAGCAAAATTCACCAGAACCGCCCCCCCCCCCACCCCGGCTGTGTTTGGGCTCATTCGAAAAGAAATTTAATTTGGGACTATCTACCAAAAAGTTTGGAACTCTAAAGTGCTTATGGAAGAAACTACGAACTTTAATAGAATTATGAACTTTTACAAGATAAATTCAAGCCTGTGGGCGGACCGAGGGAACAAAGGAAGTCCACTTGATTATTGGAACTGTCTGGGTGTGAGGACTGAGGTAACCTGTCTGGAAGAATGAGTATTTGAAAATCTTCCTCCACAAAAGACATTACCATCACAGTATCAACATGGGTCTGTACAAACCATTTCAGCTTATACATCACAAAGCGGCCCAATCCAGCCTGTATGCGAAAGACTAAGCAAAAGAGGACATTGCAATTACCAAACTAATAGTTCCATCAGGAAACAGTTTTCAAACATCAACCCACCCAAGACATATCAACTTTAACGAGCCCAACAAAATATTACAAAGAAGAACCAAGCCCGCCAAAATTATACAAAGGATTGTGAACAGATTGGGCGGCAAGATTAGAACACTGAAATCGTATAACTGGCCACTGTTTTCAACAGAGGTTAGAGAGAGAGGGGAGAGAGGAGAGAGACGAAGAGAGAGAGGGGAGAGAAGAGAGAAGAGAGAGAGGAGAGAGACGAGAGAGGAGAGAGGAGAGAGAGAGAGGAGAGAGAGGAGAGAGAAGAGAGAGGAGAGAGAGGA
Source organism: Pristiophorus japonicus (assembly GCF_044704955.1). Classification (NCBI taxonomy): domain Eukaryota; kingdom Metazoa; phylum Chordata; class Chondrichthyes; family Pristiophoridae; genus Pristiophorus; species Pristiophorus japonicus. Next base: position 126,826,943 of record NC_091993.1, read on the forward strand.
GAGAGAGAGGAGAGAGAGAGACGAAGAGAGAGAGGGATGAGAGGTGTTTGCTACTACCTCATCAAGATAAGGAGAGAAACCAATGTGACAGTTGTAAAACTAACTTCTCCAGCCTCGAAGTCTTGAAGTCCTGAAGGAAGAACAACACCATCTACCATTAACTATCAATAGGATTGGTAAGCATAAGTCCCTGCCTGCCCTGGAGTCTAACCTGTAGTGTATGGTACTTTATTCGAATGATTATAAGTTTGACCTTGTACCTTTCCTTGTATTGTTCTTTATTAGAGTGATTGTAAGTTTGGCCGTGTATTTTCTTACTAGAGTAATAAGCCTGTATTACCTTGACTGTAATAAAACCAAAGTTTCTTTTGCATCAAACCAGCGTCCTCTGCACTTTTAAATCCCAGAGTACAGAACCCAAGGGAGGGGGAGCGATTCGAAACCGCTCAAGTTGGTCAGAAGGGAACCTGACCCCCTCATAGAGACCCACACCACCCCACCCCCCCCCCAATCCCCCCCCCCCTTACAGGGTGGTGCGGTCACACATGAATCGGAGAAGCTAAAAACCTGAAAGGGGGATCGAGAGACGGAGATGATCAGTGTCTCATGGCAGGTGACTGGCCCTGAGGCAGGACATGTAATGACAGGTGGCAGTTCAGAGAAGGTTCACCAGGTTGATTCCTGAGATGAAGGAGTTGTCTTATAAAGAAAGGTTGAGCAGGTTGGGCCTGTACTCATTGCAGTTTAGAAGAATGAGAGGTGACCTTATTGAAATGTATAAGATTCTGAGGGGGCTTGACAGGGTAGATGAAGAGAGGCTGTTTCCCCTCGTGGGGGAATCTAGAACTAGGGGGCATAGTTTCAGAATAAGGGGTCGCCCATTTAAAACGGAAATGAGGAGGAATTTCTTCTCTCAGAAGGTTGTAAATCTTTGGAATTCTCTGCCCCAGAGAGCTGTGGAGGCTGGGTCATTGAATATATTTAAGGTGGAGATAGACAGATTTTTGAGCGATAAGGGAGTGAAGGGTTATGGGGAGCGGGCGGGGAAGTGGAGCTGAGCCCAAGATCAGAGCACCCATGATCTTATTAAATGGCGGAGCAGGCTCGAGGAGCCAAATGGCCGACTCCTGTTCCTATTTCTTATGTTCTTATGACAAAGAGTTGCAGTGATCTGCGGTAAATGTTTGTGATAGAGATCAGTTCCTCCCTGTAATGTATTTGCTTCATGGGTTCTTTGCTGAAGAATCCATAGCAACACATTGCTATTAAGAACTAGTTGGTTTATTAACAAAGGTTTAACAATCACACGACACATTACCGGTTCATCCACCAGGCTCACAACCACCTGCCCCATCGTGGATCCCCTGAACCCAACTGGCTGGGGTTTTATTGAGTCTTGTGAACATCACGTGACTGGCTAAGCCACTCACAGTGCAACAGCACTACACACCCGTGAGCATGCTCACAGGGACACACATTACAGCTGTCAAGGCTTGGCATATACTTAACATCACGGGCACGACCAGCGACGGTCACATAACGGCAACAAATGAAACAAAAACCGAACTGCAGTCCCAGCTGCGAGGCCACTAACTGGAGCAGTGCAGTCAGGGCTCGAGGCACTGTCCCACACTATCTGCACCGGTGACTGCGGGAGTGTCTGCCACAACGCTAACCGCGAGCACCAGGGTTGCCAACTCTCGATGGGCTTATTCCTCGAGATGTCCGGGACTTCTCGTCTCCAACCCTCTCACTCAGTCATCCCTATACCCCTCACCCCCCATCCCCGCTCCAACTCAGAAACAAAAATCATAACGTACACAATTTCTTTTCCTCCCGGATTTTTGCTTACAGCTGTGTCCTGGAACCCCCGCTTCAGTTCATCCGCTGCTGAAGCCCTCATCCCTGCCTTTGATACCTCTAGGCTTGACTATTCCAACACACTCCTGGCCGGCCTCCCACATTCTACCCGACGTAAACCTGGGGTGATCCAAAACTCGGCTGCCCCGTGTCCTAACTCGCACCAAGTCCCGCTCACCCATCACCCTCTGTGCTCGCTGACTTACATTGGCTCCCGGTTAAGCAATTTCAAAATTCTCAAATCCCTCCATGGCCCTCGCCCCTCCCTATCTCTGTAATCTCCTCCTGCCCCACAACTCCCCGAGATCTCTGCGTTCCTCTAATTCTGCCCTCTTGAGCATCCCTGATTATAATCGCTCCACCATCGGTGGCCGTGCCTTCTGCTGCCTGGGCCCCAAGCTCTGGAACTCCCTCCCTAAACCTCTCCGCCTCTCTACCTCTCTCTCCTCCTTCAAGACGCTCCTTAAAACCTACCTCTTTGACCAAAAGCTAATTTCTCCTTATGGGGCCCGGTGTCAATTTTCTTGTCTTATAACACTCCTGTGAAGCGCCTTGGGACATTTCACTACGTTAAAGGTGCTATATAAATACACGTTGTGGTTGTTGTTGCTGATGAATCTTTAATTCTCAAAGACTCCCGGCCAACCCTGTAGGGTTGGTAACTGCCCCTCCCCCCCTCACGTGACCCTGACTAACTGCACCCTCCCCCCACTCTCCCCACCCCTCCGGCCTCCAACAACATTCATCCTGCAAACAATGTCACGAACAAAAACACAGATTATCCGCTCATTTATCGCATTGCTGTTTGTGGGAGCTTGCTGTGCATAAATTGGCTGCCACGTTCCCTCCATTACCACAGCGACCGCACTTGGGACATCCCGAGGATTTAAGGACGCTGTTTCGGTGAGAGCTCTTCCTCCTCAGCTGTGATACTTTCCTGTGAAAATTAAAATCATGCAATTGTTCCGATTTTCTAGAGCAGAAAATTAAAATACAAACAGTCAGGGAGACTGAATGGGGAATATTTGAATGAATAATGAAGTGCTGTATACCTTGCAGCAGGCTGCATCACAGGTAGTTAAAGCCCTGGTCACACACGGCACGGCCCGTAAACACATAACTGCAAACACTGCCATCCCCCTCCCTCTCCACCCACACACGTCCTGCAGCCCGTCACACGTTAAACACAGCTCAGAGCCCTGGCTATAGAGCAGGCAGAACCAACCTGCATTTATATAGCGTGTAAGGTCATACGGCATAAGGGCATGAAGGTATGGTGCCATTTAAACAAAAAGAGAGAATTGCATTTCTATAGCGCCTTTCACAACCTCAGGATGTCCCAAAGCGCTTTACAGCCAATGAAGTACTTTTTTTGAAGTGTAGTCACTGTTGTAATGTAAGAAACGCGACAGACAATTTGCGCACAGCAAGCTCCCACAAACAGCAGTGTGTCTCGTCATAATGCTCCAGCCATCGTGGTGTGGGGTCAGGGTTGATGGAGCAGCCCGTCAATTTCATATGTCCGTATATGTTTGTATCATCGTGTATGTTTGTGTACGTTCATATGTTCATACGTGTGTGTTCATATTTTCATATATGTTCATGTAAGTTTGTATATGTGTTTATGCATGTTTTTATGTTTGTGTATATTTGTACAGTAGACACCTCAAATCGCTGGAGAAATACCACCAACGATGACTCCACAAGATCCTGCAAATCCCCTGGGAGGACAGACGCACCAACGTTAGTGTTCTCGATCAGGCCCAACATCCCCAGCATCGAAGCACTGACCACACTCAACCAGCTCCATTGGGCGGGTCACATTGTCCACATAGAAACATAGAAACATAGAAACATAGAAAATAGGTGCAGGAGCAGGCCATTCAGCCCTTCTAGCCTGTACCGCCATTCAATGAGTTCATGGCTGAACATGAAACTTCAGTACCCCCTTCCTGCTTTCTCGCCATACCCCTTGATCCCCCGAGTAGTAAGGACTACATCTAACTCCCTTTTGAATATATTTAGTGAATTGGCCTCAACTACTTTCTGTGGTAGAGAATTCCACAGGTTCACCACTCTCTGGGTGAAGAAGTTTCTCCTCATCTCGGTCCTAAATGGCTTACCCCTTATCCTCAGACTGTGACCCCTGGTTCTGGACTTCCCCAACATTGGGAACATTCTTTCTGCATCTAACCTGTCTAAACCCGTCAGAATTTTAAACGTTTCTATGAGGTCCCCTCTCATTCTTCTGAACTCCAGTGAATACAAGCCCAGTTGATCCAATCTTTCTTGATAGGTCAGTCCCGCCATCCCGGGAATCAGTCTGGTGAACCTTCGCTGCACTCCCTCAATAGCAAGAATGTCCTTCCTCAAGTTAGGAGACCAAAACTGTACACAATACTCCAGGTGTGGCCTCACCAAGGCCCTGTACAACTGTAGCAACACCTCCCTGCCCCTGTATTCAAATCCCCTCGCTATGAAGGCCAACATGCCATTTGCTTTCTTAACCGCCTGCTGTACCTGCATGCCAACCTTCAATGACTGATGTACCATGACACCCAGGCATGTCAGACATGAGACTCCCAAAGCAAGCGCTCTACTCGGAACTCCTTCACGGCAGGTGGGCAGATAAAAAGGTTACAAGGACACCCTCAAAGCCTCCCTGAAAAAATGCAACATTCCCACCGACACCTGGGAGTCCCTGGCCAAAGACCGCCCTAAGTGGAGGGAGAGCATCCGGGAGGGCGCTGAGCACCTCGAGTCCCGTCGCCGAGAGCGTGCAGAAACCAAGCGCAGGCAGCGGAAGGAGCGTGCGGCAAACCAGTCCCACCCTCCCCTTCCCTCAACCACCGTCTGTCCCACCTGTGACAGGGACTGTAATTCCCACATCGGTCTCATCGGTCACCTGAGAACTCATATTAGTGTGGAAGCAAGTCATCCTCGACTCCGGGGGACTGTCTAAGAAAAAGAAGATGTTTGTATATGTCTGTGTGTTTCTGTAGGTTCATGCCTGTTTGTATCAATGTTGCCCCAAATTTACAGTCTAAGTGTACCGTCCCTTTAAATTTGATGCGCAGTTTAGGAGGAACGTTGGTTTGTGTATTTACGTTCCTACGTGGCACAGTGCCACACAGTCAGCCAGTTTGCGCTGTTACTCTCGGGGAGGGGTAATCCTGCACTACCCTCTCGTCTCCAGGGTGATCTGTCAGCAGAGCTTGTGCAGGCAGTGAAAGCAATGGCTTTACTCGGGGGTTCGAAGTGTGGGGCAAGGGGAAGCCTGCGGGGTGGGGAGTGAGTGTCACGGCCCCAGTCGCTGGACGGGGTAACTCTCTTCGCTGAGCGTAGGGCGAGTGAGGGGAGACGGCGACCCCCCCGCACCCTTCAACCTTCCATCACCGAGCTGTCAAGCGACGGAGAGGCGCAGCCAGAGACCACGTTCACACAGGGAGCGCTCTGTCAGCCATCAAACAGAGAGAGGTGTTAACAGGGGTCGCAGGGGCAGCCACAGCTCCCGAGAGTTCACCAAGCAAAGCCCCTTTAAACTCTGCATTGATTAAAGGGAAAGGTATCCTGCGACTTAATAAGAAAGACTTGCATTTATATAGCGCCTTTCACGACCTCCGGACGTCTCAAAGTGCCTTACAGCCAATGAAGTAGTTTTGGAGTGTAGTCACTGTTGTAATGTGGGAAACACGGCAGCCAATTTGCGCACAGCAAGCTCCCACACACAGCAATGTGATAATGACCCAGATAATCTGTTTTTTGTTATGTTGATTGAGGGATAAATTGTGGCCAGAACACCGGGGATAACTCCCCTGCTCTTCTTCAAAATAGTGCCATGGGATCTTTTACATCCACCTGAGAGGGCAGACAGTTCTCATCCAAACGATGGCACCTCCAACAGTGCAGCGCTCCCTCAGTACTGCCCCTCGACAGTGCAGCGCTCCCTCAGTACCGCCCCTACGACAGTGCAGCACTCCCACTTTACTGTCCCTCCGACAGTGCAGCACTCCCACTATACTGCCCCTCCAACAGTGCAGCACTCCCACTATACTGCCCCTCCAACAGTGCAGCACTCCCTCAGTACTGCCACTCCGACAGTGCAGCACTCCCTCAGTACTGCCCCTCCGACAGTGCGGCTCTCCCTCAGTACTGCCCCTCCGACAGTGCGGCGCTCCCTCAGTACTGCCCCTCCGACAGTGCGGCGCTCCCTCAGTACTGCCCCTCCGACAGTGCAGCGCTCCCTCAGTACTGCCCCTCCGACAGTGCAGCACTCCCTCAGTACTGCCCCTCCGACAGTGCAGCGCTCCCTCAGTACTGCCCCTCTGACAATGCGGCGCTCCCTCAGTATTGCCCCTCCAACAGTGCGGCACTCCCTCAGTACTGCCCCTCCGACAGTGCGGCGCTCCCTCAGTACTGCCCCTCCGACAGTGCGGCGCTCCCTCAGTACTGCCCCTCCGACAGTGCGGCGCTCCCTCAGTACTGCCCCTCCGACAGTGCGGCGCTCCCTCAGTACTGCCCCTCCGACAATGCGGCGTTCCCTCAGTACTGCCCCTCCGACAGTGCGGCACTCCCTCAGTACTGCCCCTCCGACAGTGCGGCGTTCCCTCAGTACTGCCCCTCCGACAGTGCAGCACTCCCTCAGTACTGCACTGTGAGTGTCAGCCTGGATTTTGTGCTCGAGTTTCTTGGAGCAGGGGCTTGAACCCACAACCTTCTGACTGAGAGCGCGAGAGAGTTGCTCGGGGAGCTACGGCTGACATGACAGGTTCTGTGCAGGTAATTCCCCTCTGCACCTTCTCCAAGACCTTGACATCCTTCTGAAAGTGTGGTGCCCAGAACACGATGAATCCTCGAGCCGAGACCTAAACCAGTGCTTCATAAAAGTTTAGCGGGAAATCCTGCCCGATTTTAATTTCCATTGATTTCACACCTGGGCAGTACACTAAAAATCTGCCTCATAAAAGATTTGTTGCTGTGAAATACATAATTTTTTGATTATTTTTTACTTCGAAAATTTTGGAAAGTGAGATATTTCAGTTAATGAGAAAAAACATTCCGACAAATCAGCTCCACGGTGGCACCAAGTGGCCCGAGCGTGAAACTACAAGGTCACATTCACGGGAAGAACTTCATAAAAACATGACAGCGGAGTGCCAATAGATCGGAACTCAATTCATATTTGAAAGATACACAGGCACTGTTAATAAAGGATTTTTAAATGGAAAAATAACAGGACAGACCAAATTAATAATATGTCTATAAAGATATTGATATTAACAGATGGGGGGTGGGGGGGGGGTCGGGGAGTAGGATTAAATTGGATCGCCCTGTCAGAGAGCCAGCACGGGTGTGAGGGGCTGAATGGCCTCCTCCTGTGATGTAAAACTGCGTGATTCTATTCGATAGACTCAGGCTGCTTTCCAGTCCGGAAGCAAAGGGCGCCCGGGGCCAATTTTAGCCCTGTGCTAGTTGGGGTTCTGAGATCAGCGATGAACAAAAACTTATATTTATATAATGCCTTTAACGTAGTGAAACGTCCCAAGGGGCTTCACAGGAATATTATGCAATAAAAATTTGACACCGAGCCGCATAAGGAGAAATCAGCGCAGGTGACCAAAAGCTTGGTCAAAGAGGTCAGTTTTAAGGAGCGTCTTGAAGGAGGACAAAGAGGTAGAGAGGCAGAGAGGTTTAGGGAGGGAGTTCCAGAGCTTGGGGCCCAGGCAACAGAAGGCACGGCCACCGATGGTTGAGCGATTATAATCAGGGATGCTCAAGAGGGCAGAATTAGAGAAGGGCAGAGATCTCGGGGAGTTGTGGGGCTGGAGGAGATTACAGAGATAGGGAGGGGCGAGGGCCATGGAGGGATTTGAAATCAAGGATGAGAATTTTGAACTCAAGGAGTTGCTGGACCGGGAGCCAATGTAAGTCAGCGAGCACAGTGGGTGATGGGTGAGCGGGACTTGGTGCAAGTTAGGACACGGGGCAGCCGAGTTTTGGATCACCTCTAGTTTACGTAGGGTAGAATGTGGGAGGCCAGCCAGGAGTGCATTGGAATAGTCAAGTCTGGAGGTAATAAAGGCATGGATGAGGGCTTCAGCAGCGGATGAGCTGAGGCAAGGGCGGAGACGGGCGATGTTACGGAGGTGGGAATAGGCGGTCTTAGTTATGCTGCGGATATGTCGTCGAAAGCTCATTTCAGGGTCAAATATGACACCGAGGTTGCAAACAGTCTGGTTCAGCCTCAGACAGGAGTTGGGGAGAGGGATGGAGTCAGTGGCTGGGGAACAGAGTTTGTGACGCTGCAAGCGTGTGGGTCTGCACACAACATAAGGGGATTGTCGAGGATTAAATATAATGGCTCCGTCCCATCCCATGGGTTTTCCGCCCACCGGGTTCGGTTAAAATCACCCCCATTTTCACCACCTACTGTTACGGAACCAAGCCGGGTAGATGGAGTTAAGATACAGATCAGCCATGATCTCACTGAATGGCGGAACAGGCTCGAGGGGCTGAATGGCCTCCTCCTGTTCCTCTGTTATTCCGTTCCTATGTTGCTGCATTCCCCCATTTGATAGAATCACAGAACGGTTACAGCACAGAAGGAGGCCATTTGGCCCGTCGAGCCCGTGCCGGCTCCCTGCAAGAGCACCTCAGCCAGTCCCACTCCCCCGCCCTTTCCCCGTTGCCATGCACATTTTTTTCTTTCAGGGACTTATCCAATTCCCTTTTGAAAGCCACGATTGAGTCTGCCTCCACCACCCTCTCAGGCAGCGCATTCCAGATCCTAACCACTCGTTACGTAAAAACGTTTTTCCTCATGTCGCCTTTGGTTCTTCTGCCAATCGCCTTAAATCTGTGTCCTCTGGTTCCCGACCCTTCCACCAATGGGAACAGTTTCTCTCGATCGACTCTGTCCAGATCCCTCATGATTTTGAACACCTCGATCAAATCTCCTCTCATTCTTCTCTGCTCCAAGGAGAACACCTCCAGTTTCTTCCAATGTCCTGTTATTTCAATGTTGCGATGTTTCTATGCTTTGAATTGGAAAATTAATTTTAACACAGTTAAATGAGAGGTGTTACAATTTCGTAACAAAAATAATGAGGTCACTTATTACATGGAAAATGAGAATCTAAATAGAATCTTTACCAGAGGAACAAAGGGATCTCGGAGTACAAACACACAAATCACTAAAAGTAACGACGCAGGTTAACAAGGCCATAAAAAGCAAACCAAGAACTAGGGTTTATTTTTAGAGGGATAGAATTAAAAAGTAGAGAAGTTATGCTAAACCTGTATTGAACCTTGGTTAGACCACACTTGGGGCACTGCATACAGTTCTGGTCGCCTGTGGAAATATCAGAAAGGATTAAGAAGTTAATTCAGACCTGGGGTCTAAAACAACTAATAAACTCTCTTGCACAAAAACAAACAGGCGTTAACCTCAGGGTCAATGAGATAAGAGATGAGTTAAAGTTGTAAAACCATCAAGGAAAGCCACGGGATAATAAAGCCAAATTCAAAGGAGTCGCCCTGGGTAAGAGATGTGGTGTAAATACTGAATGCCAATTAACAAAGTTCCGGCATTGCTAATAACCGAACAAAAGATCAGGTGTAGGAATAACAGACCGAAGGCCAAAGGACAGGAGGGAGTTACCAAAACAGGACCAGCTGTAGAGACAGCAAGGGGTGGTAAGGAAGAATTTAATTGATCACGATAATGTTCACACACGGGAAAGGAGACTCCCGACTTGGTAATAACTTGGAGGCGAGAGACAAGTTGAGATAAAAGCAGAATGTCTTTGTATCTTGTAGAAACAAGCAGGCAATTAGTAGCAACACACACGGTTAACTGAGGGACAAAAAAGGTATAAAAATCGACAAGCTCGGACAGTCCGGAGTGAGAACCCAGGAATAACCCTCGACAGAAGCAGGGGCCAGGGAGCAACCCTTGAAGGAACAGTGTCAGGACCGGATTGGTCACCCCAGACGTATTGGGTAACTATGAGAGTATGTTGAGTTAAACAGAGTATTTTGAGTGGAGAGGAACACCTTTTGGAACGCCTTGTCTGCAGAGTTAAGCAGAGTTAAATAGAGTATAAGTGATGAGTCTTGTACTTTTCCTGTATTAAACGAACATTAACGATACTGTCATTTGTCTAGTGTGTAATTTGATATTTAACACAGGAACCGTCGCAGGCAACAACTAGTCACATGACTAACGAAATTGCTGCTTGCGCAACATTGCCGACCCAGATGGGACTGTTCTGACCCATATTATAAAAAGGATATAGAGGCACTGGAGAGGGGGCAGAGAAGGTTTACAAGGATGATACCAGAAATGCAAGGGTATACATATCAGGAAAGGATGAATAGGTTGGGTCTCTTTACTCTTGAAAAAAGAAGGCAGAAGAGGTGATCTAATAGAGGTCTTTAAAATGATGAAAGGTTTCGACAGAGCGGATATAGAGAGAGTGTTTCCACTTGTGGGGAAGAGCATAACTAGAGGCCATCGATATAAGATAGTCACCAAGAAATCCAATGGTGAATTCAGGAGAAACTTCTTTACCCAGAGAACGGTGAGAATGTGGAACTCGCTGCCACAGGGAGGAGTTGAGGCGAATAGTATCGATGCATTTAAGGGGAGGCCGGACAAGGATATGAGGGAGAAGGGAATAGAGGGATATGCTGATAGATTTAGATGAGGAAAGACAGGAGGAGGCTCGAGTGGAGCACAAACGACGGCATGGACTGGTTGGGCCGAACGGCCTGTTTCTGTGCCGTATATCCCGTGTAATCCTCTGTACATTCCTAGGTTTCTATGGTTGGGCCACACCAGGTCTGGGACCTCTTGGAGCTCGCACTGTGTTGGTAAAGGTCTCTTTAATGGACACACAGGCCCAGAAATTGCGGTCGGAGGCTTCCTGCGGGCGGACGCCACCAACCGAAATATTTTTTAGGGCAATACCTGGTGGTCCCGGAGGAAGGTAGACGCACACCGAGGCCTCCGTGCGCAGCCCAGCGAAGGGGCCCACGTATCCCAGGAGCGTGTGCGCGGCCTGGGATCACATGGGCCAGACCAACCAATGGTAATGGCGTCTCCCCATTCACAGTAACAGTGAGCTCCGTTTGTACGGAGAATGGGAATACCCCAAAAACACACAAACATTTAAAATATATAAGTAAAACACTCCCCAATTATTTAAAATTTAAATTTAAACAGGGTTTTTAAATATAAAAATTATTGATAATATTTTATTTTTCTATCTTTTAAAGCTCTTACTCTGGCCTGCTTTTACCGGGTGTAAGGGTTTGAAGGATGTCCGGTGGGCAGGAGTGGGGCAAAGAGCACAAATCTCCGCCACAAAGACCCTTCTCCCGGGGATATGTGCGATCCGTCAAATGCCGGAGTTCAGCGCATGCGGGGCCTGTACGGGTGGGTACGTTGCCAGAGAGACCCCGATCTTTGGCTCCTAAACACCGACACAATGGATTGTGGATAATGTGGCCGAGTTAGGAGCCGAGAGACAATTATTGGCCCACACAGCACGGAGTGACTCAAAGCTAATGCAGTGACATCAAAGCTGACGGGCTCCGGGGGGGCGGGGGGCGGGCCCTGTGAGAGACGCCGTTATTGGTAACCTCTGGCACCGTCAGAACCGCGGATTGATATCCGCAACAAAAGCAAAAGCGAGTTAAACACAAGCATCGTCGGAGCCGGAGTCGGCCATTCAGCCCCTCGAGTCCGTCTCTGACTCATTGAGCCTCAGTTCCATGTGAAATTAGCAAAGATTCCAGGTGAATGAATCCTAAATAAAACCAAGAATGTGAGACCTATCGGGGAGGTGTCATTGGCAGCTTCTTGAGTTGGGAGATGGGGGAGGAGGGGGAGGGGTGGGTGGGAGGTCCCGATTCCCATCGACACCACCCAGGATAGAGCAGGATCTTAAAAATGTGTTCCTGGGATGTGGGTGTCACTGGCAAGGCCGGCAGTTATTGCCCATCCCTAATTGTCCGTGAGAAGATGGTGGTGAGCCGCCTCCTTGAATATTGTTTTGTAGCAGTTTGGTACCAAGTGGCTCGCTGGGCCATTTCAGAGGGCAGTTAAGGGGTAACCACATTGCTATGGGTCTGGAGTCACATATAGGCCAGACCGGGTAAGGACGGCAGATTTCCTTCCCCGAAGGGCATTAAAGAAAGACTTGCATTTATATAGCGCCTTTCACAGCCACCAGACATCTCAAAACATTTTACAGCCAATTAAGTACTTTTGGAGTGTAGTCACTGTTGTAATGTAGGAAACAATGAACCAGATGTGTTTTTACAACAATCTGATAGTTTAATGGTCACCATGACTGACACTAGCTTAATGTTCCAGATTTATTTAACTAACTGAATTTAAATTCCCCAGCTGCCCTGGTGGGATTTGAACTTGTGTCTCCAGATCATTAGTCCAGGCCCTCAGGATTGCAAGTCTAGTAACTTCACCACTATGCCATGATACCCGCTCACTCACTTGGAGCCCCTAACATGGGACTCGCTATCCAAGCACCCCTCACCGGCACTTCGTGGCCGCTGTGTGTGTCCGATCGACAACACGCACAGCAGCAACTCCCCAAGGTCGAATTAATATGATTAAACGAATATGGCAGGGGGATGGGAACCTATGCAAGGAGAGAGAGGGAAGTAGAATGGGGGCAGAGGCAAAAGATAGAAAGTAGAAAAGTAAAAGTGGAGGGCAGAGTAACCCAAGACAAAAATCAAAAAGGGCCACATTATAGCAAAATTCTAAGGGGGCAAAGTGTGTTAAAAAGACAAGCCTGAAGGCTCTGTGCCTCAATGCGAGGAGTATTCGGAATAAGGTGGACGAATTAACTGCACAGGCAGCAATTAATGAATATGATATAATTGGCATCACAGAGACATGGCTCCAGGGTGACCAGGGCTGGTAACTCAACATCCAGGTGTATTCAACATTTAGGAAGGATAGACAGAAAGGAAAAGGAGGTGAGGTAGCGTTGTTGTTTAAAGAGGAAATTAACGCAATATTAAGGAAGGACATTAGCTTGGATGATGTGGAATCGGTATGGATGGAGCTGCGGAATACCAAAGGGCAGAAAACGCTAGTGGGAGTTGTGTACAGACCACCAAACAGTAGTAGTGAGGTTGGAGACAGCATCAAACAAGAAATTAGGTGATGCGTGCAATAAAGGTACAGCAGTTATCATGGGCGACTTTAATCTACACATAGATTGGGTTAACCAAACTGGTAGCAATACGATGGAGGAGGATTTCCTGGAGTGTATTAGGGATGGTTTTCTAGACCAATATGTCAAGGAACCAACTAGAGGGCTGGCCATCCTAGACTGGGTGATATGTAATGAGAAAGGACTAATTAGCAATCTTGTTGTGCGAGTCCCCTTGGGGAAGAGTGACCATAATATGGTAGAATTCTTTATTAAGATGAAGAGTGACACAGTTAATTCAGAGACTAGGGTCCTGAACTTAAGGAAAGGTAACTTCGATGGTATGAGACGTGAATTGGCTAGAATAGACTAGAAAATGATACTTAAAGGGTTGACGGTGGATAGGCAATGGCAAACATTTAAAGATCACATGGATGAACTTCAACAATTGTACATCCCTGTCTGGAGTAAAAATAAAACGGGAAAGGTGGCTCAACCGTGGCTAACAAGAGAAATTAAGGATAGTGTTAAATCCAAGGAAGAGGCATACAAATTGGACAGAAAAAGCAGCAAACCTGAGGACTGGGAGAAATTTAGAATTCAGTTTAATTAAGAGGGGGAAATAGAGTATGAGAGGAAGCTTTCCGGGAACATAAAAATTGACTGCAAAAGCTTCTATAGATATGTGAAGAGAAAAACATGAGTGAAGATAAACATAGGTCCCTTGCAGTCAGAATCAGGTGAATTTTAATGGGGAACAAAGAAATGGCAGACTAGTTGAATAAATGATTTGGTTCTGTCTTCACGAAGAAAGATACAAATAGCCTTCCGGAAATACTAGGGACTGAGGGTCTAGTGAGAAGAAGGAACTGAAGGAAATCCTTATTAGGTAGGAAATTGTGTTAGGGAAATTGATGGGATTGAAGGCCGAAAAATCCCCGGAGCCTGATAGTCTGCATCCCAGAGTACTTAAGGAAGTGGCCCTAGAAATAGTGATCATTGGTGATCATTTTCCAACAGACTCTGGATCAGTTCCTCTGGACTGAAGGGTAACTAATGTAACACCACTTTTTAAGAAAGGAGGGAGAGAGAAAACAGCTAATTATAGACCGGTTAGCTTGACATCAGTAGTGGGGAAAATGTTGGAATCAATTATTAAAGATGAAATAGCAGCGCATTTGGAAAGCAGTGACAGGATCGGTCCAAGTCAGCATGGATTTATGAAGGGGAAATCATGCTTGACAAATCCTCTGGAATTTTTTGAGGATGTAACTCGTAGAGTGGACAAGGGAGAACCAGTGGATGTGATGTATTTGGACTTTCAAAAAGCTTTTGACAAGGTCCCATACAAGAGATTGGTGTGCAAAATTAAAGCACATGGTATTGGGGATAATGTACTGATGTGGATAGAGAACTGGTTGGCAGACAGGAAGGAGCAAGTTGGGATAAACGGGTCCTTTTCAGAATGGCAGGCAGTGACTAGTGGGGTGCCACAGGGCTCAGTGCTGGGAACCCAGCTATTTACAATACACATTAATGATTTAGATGAAGGAATTGAGTGTAATATCTCCAAGTTTGCAGGTGACACTAAACTGGGTGGCGGTGTGAGCTGTGAGGAGGACGCTAAGAGGCTGCAGGGTGACTTGGACAGGTTAGGTGAGTGGGCAAATACATGGCAGATGCAGTATAATGTGGATAAATGTGAGGTTATCCACTTTGGGGGCAAAAACACGAAGGCAGAATATTATCTGAATGGCGGCAGATTAGGAAAAGGGGAGGTGCAACGAGACCTGGGTGTCATGGTACATCAGTCACTGAAAGTAGGCATGCAGGTACAGCAGGCGGTTAAGAAGGCAAATGGTATGTTGGCCTTCATAGCTAGGGGATTTGAGTATAGGAGCAGGGAGGTCTTACTGCAGTTGTACAGGGACTTGGTGAGGCCTCACCTGAAATATTGTGTTCAGTTTTGGTCTCCTAATCTGAGGAAGGATGTTCTTGCTATTGAGGGAGTGCAGCGAAGGTTCACCAGACTGATTCCCGGGATGGCAGGACTAACATATGAGGAGAGACTGGATCGACTGGGCCTGTATTCACTGGAGTTTAGAAGGATGAGAGGGGATCTCATAGAAACATATAAAATTCTGACAGGACTGGACAGGTTAGATGCAGGAAGAATGTTCCCGATGTTGGGGGAATCCAGAACCGGGGACACAGTCTAAGGATAAGGGGTAAGCCATTTAAGACCAAGCTAAGGAGAAACTTCTTCACCCTGCAAGATTCCTCTCATACTCTATTTTCCCATGGAGCAGTTGGGCCGAATGGCCTGTTCCAGTGCTGTAGACACTATGTAAAGGTCGATTGCTCCGTGATTTCATTGGTGACGAGCCAGATGTTTTGGGTATCTCACTCAGATTTACCGCAGGACACAGAGCCTCCAAGAGGTTTTATTTCAGCAGTGGGAGCGTTGCCTCCGTTTTCTGGGTGTGGTGTCAGATGCTAAGGTTACTTCGACAGCACCTCCCAAACCCGTCCCCAGCTCCACTGAGGACAGGAGCAGCAATGTTGTGGGAACACCATCACCTTCACGTCCCCCTGCAAGTCACGCACCATCCTGACTGAGACATACATCGTCATTGGCACTCCCCGAATCCAGCTCACGTTGACACAGCCTCTTCTTTTCATCTCAGTCAGAACTGTATTGATTTTGTTCTGGGAATTAAGAGTGACCTTAGCCTTTTGAATCCCTTAAATTAAGACCTGTATTAAATAGTTAGTCTGCAGGTTGATGAAAACTGACTGTTTAATCCTCTCCTCGCCAAGGCACGGAATTGCCACAGAGAGCTGATTGAAGTCTCTCAGATGGGAAGGAATTACAGAGTTTCCTGGTCGCGGAGGCTCCGCTCTCTCCCGAGTGCCCCTCTCACCGTGTCTGTCTCGAGGACAGCATCATTCGCGCTGGGGCAGTGGCTGGGCATGGGCTTGGCGATGTTCGCAGAAACCATGGCGAGAAATCTGAGGGGGTGGGACGGAGTGTCGGCAGTGGGAGGTGTACGGCCAACGAGGGAGCGTCGTAATAAGCAGGAAAATTATTGTTTGGGATTTTATCAAAGGGGGCCATGGGAACTTCAGAAGGAAACGGAACCACTTCAGCCCGGCGACAGCCAATCAGTAATGGCCGCACTCAGCAGGTTGCTCCCTGCTCCGCCATTCCCAATCGAGTTCAAAACAAATGAATTTAGGAATTTTAATCAGGCAAATCCTCAAAGTAATCGCCACCGCAGATCAGCAACTCTTTCCTCATTGTGTCAGAGCAGGAGGAGGAAGAAATGAGAAAATTATAAAAAGGCGAATACCACCAATCAAACTCACAGAGACTGCGCACACACCCAATCACAGAGCTCGTACACACACCCAATCACAGAGCTCGTACACACACCCAATCACAGAGCTCGTACACACACCCAATGACTGAGCCTGCACACACACACACACACCCAATCACAGAGCTCACCCACACACCTGCCCAATCACAGAGCCCACATACTCACACCCGCCTAATTACAGAGCACACACACACACACACACACACACCCGCCCAATCACAGAGCCCGCACACACACCCAATCACAGAGCTCGCACACACACCCAATCACAGAGCACACACACACACACACACACACACACACACACACACACACCCGCCCAATCACAGAGCCCGCGCACACACCCAATCACAGAGCTCGCACACACACCCAATCACAGAGCACACGCACACACACACACACACACCCACAATACACACACACCCCCGCCCAATCACAGAGCACACACACACACACTCGCCCAATCACGGAGCCTACACACACACCCAATCACAGAGCCTGCACACCCGCCCAATCACAGAGCCCACATACACACCCAATCACAGAGCACACACATACACCCACCCAATCACAGAGCTCGCACACACATACACACCCAATCACAGATCTCACACACACACCCGCCCAATTACAGAGCCCACACACTCACACCCGCCCAATCACAGAGCCCACACACACCCACCCAATCACAGAGCCCGCACACCCGCCCAATCACGGGGTGCTATCTCCATTCTGGTTGCATGGTGCGAGCCCGGGATGGGAGAAGGTGAGCCAGAGGGACCTGGGACTTTGTCCTTCCAGCGGTTCCAGCCTCCCTGCGTTTGACCAATATTTGTCCCGGTCCCGTCAAGGCCCATGTTTGGGGCAGGTGATGGCAGCCGATAAAGCCGACTGTGAATGTGCATCGATCGCACAAACTCTGCTCTTACTGCGAACGGAATTCAATGAATGTACTGTAGTCCCAGAGGATCTGAGCTTTAATCTAATGCAGCAGTAATTTAATCATTAATTGTGTGTTTTATACAAAATCACAACCAGTCATCTGCAGCTCTGCATTAATAGTAAATACATGGAAATAATTGCCATAATTGTTTCACATCTAATTCTCCTGCTCCGAAATATGGAATATTAGTTGTTGAAATATCAGACCACTCATTTGTTTGGATATACAGCTGTTTATTGGGAGTGACTGGCCTTCACCCTTCCGCTGGGATCAGTGTGTGCAGAGTTACGGACCAGCAGAGGTTACGGGGGAGATATTTGGCAGTGTTGCGCCTGCTGTTAGCGGCCACGAGGGGTGGTACCGGGGCAGTGAGGGGTTAGCGACCGGGCGTGGTGACATCACAGACACACGCGAGCTTCCCCGACGGGTTTTACGCCGGCGCTAAAACTTACTGCCACGATCTCCTCCACCCCGGATAGTCGGTCCCGCCGGTGGTGGAGGGAGTGAGTGTTGAAGGTGGTGGATGGGGTGCTCATCAAGCGGCTGCTTTGTCCTGGATGGTGCCGAGCTTCTCGAGTGTTGTTACATCGCTGGATGTCGACACCGGCAGCTGCAGGAGGCGTTGTCACTTCAGCCGGCCGCTTGGGGAGCGCTAATTAAAGGCAATGTTGGTCAGGTAGGCCAACATTTAATCCCGTCCCCTGTGTGTTGCATTTTGCTTTTTCTGGACCCCACGAGTGTCTCACCTCCTGACCCCCCAAAGCCTTTCCACCATCTACAAGGCACAAGTCAGGAGTGTGATGGAATACTCTCCACTTGCCTGGATGGTGCAGCTCCAACAACACTCGAGAAGCTCGACACCATCCAGGACAAAGCAGCCGCTTGATCGGCCCCCCATCCACCACCTTCAACATTCACTCCCTCCACCACCGGCGCACCGTGGCTGCAGTGTGTACCATCTACAAGATGCACTGCAGCAACTCGCCAAGGCTTCTTCGGCAGCACCTCCCAAACCCGCGACCTCTACCACCTAGAAGGACAAGGGCAGCAGGTGCATGGGAACACCACCACCTCCACGTTCCCTCCCAGTCACACACCATCCCGACTTGGAAATATATCGACCGTTCCTTCATCGTTGCTGGGTCACAATCCTGGAACTCCCTCCCTAACAGCACTGTGGGAGCACCTTCACCACACGGACTGCAGCGGTTCAAGAAGGCGGCTCACCACCACCTTCTCAAGGGGCAATTAGGGATGGGCAATAAATGCTGGCCTTGCCGGCGACGCCCACATCCCAGGAACAAATTAAAAAACCTCTCTTGGAGTGCTTGGGGTGCTGTGCGCATATCGCAGGTACCATTGGCCAACAGACACAGCCTTGGGCTTCAATGACCGAAGATTGGCCCAGCCCTTTTGTAATATAACGCTCCACCTGGTGCATTACTGTGGTAATGCAACTACTGATGTAAATACAATAAGAAGTTCAAGCGACAAGTCATATGATGACAGTTTGTGTTGGCACCATCTTGTTGAGAGAGTTTGTTAGTGATGATGTAAGAATATATCACACCTTGTAGGGAGGGAAGGAGCCTGTAAACGCGACAGCTCTGCACGGACCATCGCTGAGCGCTCTGCCGACACCGCCCCTCTTGCTCCCTCTCGCGCTCTAAGGAGATTTAACGCTCCACCTCCCTCTTGTAGCAGCAAAAGCGGAAGTTCCCAGCAGAATCAAACGTTTACCGCCTGGCGATACCTTCGTCCTCCCACCGAAGTTATCGCCCCAAGCGGTGTGCTACGCAGTTTCTGGCCCGTGGTGTATTGAGGCCTCGCCCTCAATCCTCGCCAGCCCCTGACCCGTGTCCATCTCTCCCACTGGTACAGGGTGGTGCAGGGCGTGTGTGACTGGGACCCACAGTCACTTGGCTCGGACACTGAGAGAATCCGACCCATCCCCATGGGAACAGGCTCTGGCTGGGCGGGGCAGTGGTCTTTGGGAGGAGAATCGGTGGGGAGAAAATATCTCACATTATGTCACTCAGCCGCACCCTCAACTGCACATTATCATCCCCTGTGCTCACTGCCCGTGTCCTAACTCGCACCCAGTCCCGCTCACCCATCACCCCCTGTGCTCACTGCCCGTGTCCTAACTCGCACCCAGTCCCGCTCACCCATCACCCCCTGTGCCCCGTGTCCTAACTCGCACAGAGTCCCGCTCACCCATCACCCCCTGTGCCCCGTGTCCTAACTCGCACCAAGTCCCGCTCACCCATCACCCCCTGTGCTCGCTGCCCGTGTCCTAACTCGCACCCAGTCCCGCTCACCCATCACCCCCTGTGGTCAGTGGCCTAACTCGCACCGAGTCCTGCTCACCCATCACCCCCTGTGCCCAGTGGCCTAACTCGCACCCAGTCCCGCTCACCCATCACCCCCTGTGCTCACTGCCCGTGTCCTAACTCGCACCCAGTCCCGCTCACCTATCACCCCCTGTGCTCACTGCCCGTGTCCTAACTCGCACCCAGTCCCGCTCACCCATCACCCCCTGTGCTCAGTGGCCTAACTCACACCCAGTCCCGCTCACCCATCACCCCCCTGTGCCCAGTGGCCTAACTCGCACCGAGTCCCGCTCACCCATCACCCCCTGTGCTCGCTGCCCCGTGTCCTAACTCGCACAGAGTCCCGCTCACCCATCACCCCCTGTGCCCCGTGTCCTAACTCGCACCAAGTCCCGCTCACCCATCACCCCCTGTGCCCCGTGTCCTAACTCGCACCAAGTCCCGCTCACCCATCAACCCCTGTGCCCCATGTCCTAACTCGCACCAAGTCCCGCTCACCCATCATCCCCTGTGCTCACTGCCTGACATTGGCTCCCGGTTAAGCAACGCCTCGATTTCAAAATTCTCATCCTTATTTACAAATCTCTCCCTGGCCTCGCCCCTCCCCATCTTTGTATCCCCTCCAGCCCCACAACCCCCTGAGATCTCTGCACTCCTCTAATTCTGCCCTCTTGAGCATCCCTGATTATAATCGCTCCACCATTGGTGGCCGTGCCTTCTGTTGCCTGGGCCCCAAGCTCTGGAACTCCCTCCCTAAACCTCTCCGCCTCTCTCCCTCTCTCCCTCCCTTACGATGCTCCTTAAAACCCCCTCTTTGACCAATCTTTTGGTCGCCTGTCCCTAATATCTTCTTATTTGGCTCGATGTCAAATTTTGTTGGATAAACGCTCCGGTGAAGCGCCTTGGGATGTTTTACTACGTTAAAGGCGCTATATAAATGCAAGTGGGGTAACAGTTCAACACGTGTGTCTTGGGTTATTGTTTACCTGCTGTGGGAAATCGGACAGAGGGACAACGACTCTGCCCGGCTCACACTGTCTCAGGTATTGCCATCACTGACAACAACCCAGCACCAGACTCCCACAGCCTGGCTCACACTGACCCTCACAGAGCAGGACCAGGGCCGAAATTTGCAGACAAACTCTGAGCCCGCCTCTGTTCATTCCAGACTGTCCACTTACAGTCCGTGGACCCACACGATGCAAAGTGACCTCGGCAACTTCAACTCAAACCCTGCTTATTCCCAACACCGGGGTAAGCAGTTGTGACCAACAATAGCAACACGAACAACAATTGCAAATACCCCAATACCCACTTTGTCTTATATACATAGGTGCTCGCTGTGGGTCGCACTCTCCCCCCCGAGTCAGAAGGTTGTGGGTTCGAGTCCCACTCCAGGGACTTCACATAAATCTAGGCTGACACTCCCAGTGCCAGTACTGAGGGAGCACCGCACTGTCAGAGGGGCAGTACTGAGGGAGCACCGCACTGTCGGAGGGGCAGTACTGAGGGAGTGGCGCACTGTCGGAGGGGCAGTACTGAGGGAGCACCACACTGTCGGAGGGGCAGTACTGAGGGAGCGCCGCACTGTCGGAGGGGCAGTACTGAGGGAGCACCACACTGTCGGAGGGGCAATACTGAGGGAGCGCCGCACTGTCGGAGGGGCAGTACTGAAGGAGGGCCGCACTGTCGGAGGGGCAGTACTGAGGGAGCACCGCACTGTCGGAGGGGCAGTGCTGAGGGAGTGCTGCACTGTCGGAGGGGCAGTACTGAGGGAGCACCGCACTGTCGGAGGGGCAGTGCTGAGGGAGCGCCGCACTGTCGGAGGGGCAGTACTGAGGGAGCGCCGCACTGTTGGAGGGGCTCTCAGGTGGACGTAAAAGATCCCGCAGCACTATTTTGAAGAAGAGCAGGGGAGTTCTCCCCGGTGTCCTGGGGCCAATATTTATCCCTCAATCAACATCACTAAAAGCAGATTATCTGGTCATTATCACATTGCTGTGTGTGGGAACTTGCTGTGCACAAATTGGCTGCCGCGTTTCCCACATTACAACAGTGACTACACTCCAAAAGTACTTCATTGGCTGTAAAGCATTTTGGGATGTCCTGAGGTTGTGGAAGGCGCTATATAAATGCAAGTTACTTAATGTCTATAAACTTCAATATATATCCTAATTACTTAATACTTTATTACCTTAAAACCATGAAACTTTAATACCCGAATACTTTTTATCTTAATGTCCCAATAAGTATAACCTTAATGCTCTAATTCCTTAATACTATTCACACCCTAAGCCCTTTACACATTATTACAGCAATACTTTCGCACTGTAATAGCTAATTACCTTGAGCCCTAACCTGCTCAACGTAAAAAATATTTTGTATAATTTGGATATAAAAGAGATCCCAGCACAGATCCCTAGGACCCACGTCTCGCCCATCGGAGAAATCCCCTTTTACATCCACTGATTGCAAACTGTCCCCTTTTCCCCTCTCTATCCGTGCAGCTACATTCCTGTAAAGCTACCTGGCTCAATCTCGACCAATCTCCAACGTGGCACCTTGTGAAAAGCCACATATACAACGGTCTCTGCATCCGCTTTATCTGGACCCTCAGCACAGTGAGTAAAGGGACTGCTGTAAGCGTGATTCACCAGCAGGTGTCAGTCTAGGAGCGCTTTCTCTGCCAGCCCTCCAACCAGCTCAACAACGTGTAATAATATAGCACCTTTAACGTTGTCAAAGGTCCCACGGCGCTTCACAGGAGCGATTATCAATCAAAATTTGTCATCGAGCCACATAAGGAGATATTTGGGCAGATGATAAAAAGCTTGGTCAAAGAGGTCGGTTTTAAGGAGCGTCTTAAACGAGAGGTAAAGACCCGGAGAGGTTTAGGGAGGGAGTTCCAGAGCTTGGGGCCCAGGCAACAGAAGGCACGGCCACCGATAGTGGAGCGATTAAAACCAAATATCCATCCAATCGGAGCCTCAGATTAAGTTGGAAACTCTAGATACAACCTCGATCGCAGCCCCAGCATTTTATGTTCAGTGGGCAGCACCCCCGTTCTCGCTCTCTGAGTCGGGAGGTCGTAGGGTCAAGTTCCACTCCAGGGACTTGAGCACAAAAAATCCAGGCTGACACTCCCAGTGCAGTATTGAGGGAGCACCGCACTGTCGGAGGGGCAGTACTGAGGGAGTGCTACACTGTCGGAAGGGCAGTACTGAGGGAGTGCCGCACTGTCGGAGGGGCAGTACTGAGGGAGTGCCGCACTGTCGGAGGGGCAGTACTGAGGGAGAGCTGCACTGTCAGAGGGGCAGTACTGAGGGAGGTGCCGTCTTTCAGATGAGACGTTAAACTGAGGCCCCGTCTGCTCTCTCTGGTGGACGTAAAAGATCCCAGGGCACTATTTCAAAGAAGAGCAGGGGAGTTATCCCTGGTGTTCTGGGGCCAATATTTATCCCTCAACCAACATCACTAAAACAGGTGATCTGGTCATTATCACATTGCTGTTTGTGGGAGCTTGCTGTGCACAAATTGGCTGCCGCGTTTCCCACATTACAACAGTGGCTACACTCTAAAAGTAATTAATTGGCTGTAAAGCATTTTGGGACGTCCTGAGGTTGTGAAAGGCGCTTACTGTCTGGTACAGAGATTGATTTGTATTTCTAACCGCTCCCCCCTCCCCCGCCCACTTTATTTTTCTCTTCCCCCAAACTTCAAGGCAGTAACTCTCGCTCTGGGGGTGATTCTACACTCACCAGATGCCCTCTGATACCTGTGCCTGGAGCTTTTATGTCCACCTGAGAGGGCAGACGGGGCCTTGGTTTAACGTCTCACCCAAAAGACGGCACCTCCGACAGTGCAGCACTCCCTCAGTACTGCCCCTCCGACAGTGCGGCGCTCCCTCAGTACTGCCCCTCCGACAGTGCAGAGCTCCCTCAGTACTGCCCCTCCGGCAGTGCAGCGCTTCCTCAGTACTGCCCCTCTGACAGTGCAGCGCTCCCTCAGTACTGCCCCTCCGACAGTGCGGTGCTCCCTCGGTACTGCCTCTCCGACAGTGCTCGCTCCCTCAGTACTGCCCCTCCGACAGTGCGGCACTCCTTCAGTACTGCCCCTCCGACAGTGCGGTGCTCCCTCGGTACTGCCCCTCCGACAGTGCTCGCTCCCTCAGTACTGCCCCTCCGACAGTGCAACACTCCATCAGTACTGCCCCTCTGACAATGTAGCACTCCCTCGGTACTGCACTGGAGTGTCGGCCTGGTTTACCTGCTCAAGTCTCTGGAGAGCGGGTTAAATGCACAAAATTCTGACTCACAGACAAGCTAACACGTACACAGCTCACACAGTCCATTATGTGACTGTTAGACAGTGCATCGCCTAGAAATCGATATTGGAACTAATCACTGAATAAACCGTTCAATGAAAGCCTTTTCAACAAAAAAGTCAAAAGATCTCACATCAGAACTGAGTCTGAAAGGTCACCAAACATTTTGGCAACTGCTGCATTTCCTGCTCACAGATTGGGGCTTCCAATCATCCCATCATCCTAACAACCAACATCCCATCACCCTAACAACCAACATCCCATCACTATAACAACCAACATCCCATCATCTCATCGTCCGCCCACCATCCCATCACCCTAACAACCAACATACCATCATCCCATCACCCTAACAACCAACATCGCATCATCCTAACAACCAACATCCCAGCACCCTAACAACCAACATCCCATCACCATAACAACCAACATCCCATCATCTCATCGTCCGCCCACCATCCCATCACCCTAACAACCAACATCCCATCAGCGTAACAACCAACATCCCATCACCCTAACAACCAACATTCCATCATCTCACTGTCCTACCATCCTGCTCTTATAAAGCCCAGCATCCCACCGTCCCAGCGCTCAGCACCCCCCACACCACCCTGCCTGATATCTGGGGAAGAATTACCGAATACCCTGAGGCCGATGGTGTCCCGGGTGAATTTTCTTTGCGCTGTCAGTGCCTCACTGACAATCTGCACGTGTGCAATGAATCTTCGGGACTCCTCCCCACCCGTTGCCAATGTCAGCATTTGGTTACCGCTCTTGTTATATTGTCTTTCAGATGAGACGTTAAACCGAGGCCCCGTCTGCTCTCTCAGGTGGACGTAAAAGGTCCCATGGCACTATTCTGCAGAAGGGCAGGGGAGTTCTCCCCGGTGTCCTGGGGCCAATATTTATCCCACAATCAACATCACTAAAAATATCAGATTACCTGGTCACCATCGCATTGCTGTTTGGGGGAGCTTACTGTGCACAAATTAGCTGCCCCGTTTCCTACATTACAACAGTAACTACACTTCAGTAAGTGCTTCATTGGCTGTACGAATAAAAGAGCATGTGAAGAATGATGGAGAGGTGAAGACCACCTGGTCCATGGAGCCTAGGCCACTTGAAGCGTTGTAAAACGTTGTGGCAGCCGATAAAGCCGACTGTGAATGTGCATCGATCGCACAAACTCTGCTCTTACTGCGAACGGAATTCAATGAATGTACTGTAGTCCCAGAGGATCTGAGCTTTAATCTAATGCAGCAGTAATTTAATCATTAATTGTGTGTTTTATACAAAATCACAACCAGTCATCTGCAGCTCTGCATTAATAGTAAATACATGGAAATAATTGCCATAATTGTTTCACATCTAATTCTCCTGCTCCGAAATATGGAACATTAGTTGTTGAAATATCAGACCACTCATTTGTTTGGATATACAGCTGTTTATTGGGAGTGAATGGCCTTCACCCTTCCGCTGGGATCAGTGTGTGCAGAGTTACGGACCAGCAGAGGTTACGGGGGAGATATTTGGCAGTGTTGTGCCTGCTGTTAGCGGCCACGAGGGGTGGTACCGGGGCAGTGAGGGGTTAGCGACCGGGCGTGGTGACATCACAGACGCACGCGAGCTTCCCCGACGGGTTTTACGCCGGCGCTAAAACTTACTGCCACGATCTCCTCCACCCCGGATAGTCGGTCCCGCCGGTGGTGGAGGGAGTGAGTGTTGAAGGTGGTGGATGGGGTGCTCATCAAGCGGCTGCTTTGTCCTGGATGGTGCCGAGCTTCTCGAGTGTTGTTACATCGCCGGATATCGACACCGGCAGCTGCAGGAGGCGCTGTCACTTCAGCCGGCCGCTTGGGGAGCGCTAATTAAAGGCAATGTTGGTCAGGTAGGCCAACATTTAATCCCGTCCCCTGTGTGTTGCATTTTGCTTTTTCTGGACCCCACGAGTGTCTCACCTCCTGACTCCCCAAAGCCTTTCCACCTTCTACAAGGCACAAGTCAGGAGTGTGATGGAATACTCTCCACTTGCCTGGATGGTGCAGCTCCAACAACACTCGAGAAGCTCGACACCATCCAGGACAAAGCAGCCGCTTGATTGGCTCCCCATCCACCACCTTCAACACTCACTCCCTCCACCACCGGCGCACCGTGGCTGCAGTGTGTACCATCTACAAGATGCACTGCAGCAACTCGCCAAGGCTTCTTCGGCAGCACCTCCCAAACCCGCGGCCTCTACCACCTAGAAGGACAAGGGCAGCAGGCGCATGGGAACACCACCACCTCCACGTTCCCTCCCAGTCACACACCGTCCTGACTTGGAAATATATCGACCGTTCCTTCATCGTCACTGGGTCACAATCCTGGAACCCCCTCCCTAACAGCACTGTGGGAGCACCTTCACCACACGGACTGCAGCGGTTCAAGAAGGCGGCTCACCACCACCTTCTCAAGGGGCAATTAGGGATGGGCAATAAATGCCGGCCTTGCCAGCGACGCCCACATCCCAGGAACACATTTTTAAAATCACAGACTGATACAGCACAGGAGACGGCCATTGGGCCCATCGTTCCTGTGCCGGCTCTGTGACAGAGCGATCCGATTGGTCCCACTCCCCCCGCTCTTTCCCCACAGCTCTGCACATGTTTCCCGTATCAAGTATTTATCCAATTCCCGGTTTGAAAGTTACTATTGAATCTGCTCCCACCGCCCTTTCAGGCAGCGCGTTCCCGATCACAACAACTCGCTGCGTAAAAACCATTCTCCCCATCTCCCCCTCTGGCTCCATCGCCGATTATCGTCAATCTGTGTCCCTCTGGTTACTGACCCTCCTGCCCTTGGGAACTGTTTTCTCCCGATCTACTCTATCAAAACCCCTTCATGATTTTGAACACCTCTATCAAATCGCCCCTTAACCTACTCGAAGGAGAACAAGTCCCGATTCCCCAGTCTCCCCTGAACCTTCTCAGATGGACTTTGACCCGGTTGGGTCCAGAGTCAGAGGGATTGGGTTGACTGCGGCATTGAATGCGTTCCACCGTCTGATTTTGGGGTTTTATTTTACAGGTGCCAGGTCAGCCAGTTCACAACACTGATTGCTTGCGAGAGCACATCTTACTGCAGGGTCAAAGATATTGAGATATGGGCCATTGAGCGCAGTCATAAGACTGTTTAGTCCAGCAGAGATTAACTGAAGCGTACAAGAGACTTCAGGAAATAGCCGCAGGTGGGCGCTCAGCGTGTTTGCATGACTGTGTCAGCTATTTCAACAACAGGCATTAAACGAGTTTGCTTCTCCGCTGTATAACATGAGCACTCGTTCACTGATACTGCCCAACAGCCTTGTCTGGAGACAGCGGGGCTGGGCTGCATGGGGGCAATTGGCACGGGTTATGCACCAGTGTTTGAACCACCAGTCTCACTTAGAATGCCCGCTCTTGGAGTATTGTGTACAGTTTTGGTCTCCTTACCTAAGGAAGGATATGCTTGCCATCGAGGAAGTGCAGCGGAGGTTCACCAGACTGATTCCTGGGACGGCAGGACTGTCGTATGAGGAGAGATTGGGTCGTCTGGGCCTGTATTCACTGGAGTTTAGAAGAATGAGAGGGAATCTCACTGAAACGTATAAAATTCTGACGGGGTTGGACAGACTGGATGTGGGGAGGATGTTTCCCCTGGCTTGGAAGTCTAGAACAAGGGGTCACAAGGGGTCAGGATACAGGGTAGGAAATTTAGGAGCGAGATGGAGAAATGTTTTCACTCAGAGGGTGGTGAACCTGTGGAATTCTGTACCACAGAAGGCTGTGGAGGCCAAGTCACTGAATATATTAAAGAGGGAGATAGATAGATTTCTAGACACAAAAGACATCAAGGGGTATGGGGAGAAAGCGGGAATATGGTGTTGAGATGGGGGATCAGCCATGGTCATATTGAATGGCGGAGCAGACTCGAAGGGCCGAATGGCCGACTCCTGCTCCTATATTCTATGTTTCTATGTTTCTCATTCACCCAATCACAGACTGGGAAACTATGCCACGCCCCGTTTGGGGGCGGGTAACGGCCACGTGAGGCGGGAGTTCCTGCGGCAGGCGCTCGCGGTATTGGGATCAATGCCCCGAGAGGAAGCAGAGCACAAAATAACGCTCTGCGCCTCCTCTGTGGGGCGCTTAGGGGGCGGATGTGGAAGGAGCGGGGCGCAGCGCTACGCACTGGGGAGGGGGAGGGGCAGGGCCCTCTCTTCGCCTCCCTCTCCTCCTTGAAGATTCTCCTTAAAACCTACCTCTCTGATCAAGCTTTTGCTCACCTGCGCTAATATCTCCTTATGCGGCTTGGTGTCAAATTTTGTTTCATTTATACTTCTTGGGGACGTTCTGCTACTTTGAAGGTGCTATATAAATGCAAGGCACTGTTGCTGTATTGGCGAGTCACAGTGGTTGTGAGGATATACCCGCTGGTTCCTCTCCCATTTCTACAGGGAGCACTGCAACAGCTGTCCCCGAAAGATTCAGCCTACCACTACCATTGAAGGCGGAGATGAGGAGAAATTTATCTCTCAGAAGGTCATGAGTCTTTGGAATTCTCTGCCCCAGAGAGCTGTGGAGGCTGGGTCAATTAATATATTTAAGGTGGAGATAGACAGATTTTTGAACGATAAGCAAGTCAAGGGTTATGGGGAGCGGGCAGGGAATTGGAGCTGAGTCCATGATCAGATCAGCCATGATCTTATTGAATGGCGGAGCAGGCTCGAGGGGCCGAATGGCCGACTCCTGCTCCTATTTCTGATGTTCACCGCGCACCCTCCTTGCTCACTCCACCTCACACCCCGCTGCCTCTGGCATTGGCAACAATATTAAACTGAGGGCCAATATCAGGCCAGTCTCGGACCAGTCACAGCACTTATTCAGCAATAGGCCCGAACAAAACACAGTGAGCAGGTCAGTCCCAGTGTTTGCTCAGCTCAGCGTGACCAATATCAGGGAAAGGTCTTTAAACAGGCGTGAACACGCTCATTAACATATTCAGGGGGTCTAACTTTGGAAAACGTTTCTTAGCTTTTCTACACCGTACGTTACAGTGGCCAGAACTGTATGTCCTCGACCAGGCCAACATCCCCAGCATCGAAGCACTGACCACACTCGATCAGCTCCACTGGGCAGGCCACATTGTCCACATGCCAGACACGAGACTCCCAAAGCAAGCGCTCTACTCAGAACTCCTGCACGGCAAATGAGCCAAAGGTGGGCAGAGGAAACGTTACAAGGACACCCTCAAATCCTCCCTGATAAAGTGCAACATCCCCACCGACACCTGGGAGTCCCTGGCCAAAGACCACCCCAAGTGGAGGAAGTGCATCCCGGAGGGCGCTGAGCACCTCGAGTCTCATCACCGAGAGCATGCAGAAACCAAGCGCAGGCAGCGGAAGGAGCGTGCGGCAAACCAGACTCCCCACCCACCCTTTCCTTCAACCACTGTCTGTCCCACCTGTGACAGAGACTGTAATTCCCGTATTTGACTGTTCAGCCACCTGAGAACTCACTTTAACAGTGGAAGCAAGTCTTCCTCGATTCCAAGGGACTGCCGATGATGATGATGATGACACAGTGTCCCAAGGTCCAGCCCCACGGGGTCACTGTTCAGGGTCAGCAACAACAACAACTTGTATTTATATAGTGCCTTTAACGTAGTGAAACGTCCCACGGCGCTTCACAGGAGTGTTATGCGATAATAATTTGACACCGAGCCGCATAAGGAGAAAATAGCACAGGTGAAAAGAGGTAGGTTTTAAGGAACGTCTTGAAGGAGGAAAGAGGGGTAGAGAGGCTGAGAGGTTTAGGGAGGGAGTTCCAGAGCTTGGGGCCCAGGCAACAGAAGGCATGGCCACCAATGGTGGGGCGATTATAATCAGGGATGCTCAGGAGGGCAGAATTAGAGGAGCGCAGAGATCTCGGGGGTTGTGGGGCTGGAGGAGATTACAGAGATAGGGAGGGGCGAGGGCCATGGAGGGATTTGAAAACAAGGATGAGAATTTTGAAATCGAGGTGTTGCTAAACCGGGAGCCAGTGTAGGTCAACGAGCACAGGGGGTGATGGGTGAGCGGGACTTGGTGCGAGTTAGGACATGGCAAAGGCTCAAAGGAACAGGAGGAGGCCATTCGGCCCCTCGAGCCCATTCCCGCATTCAGTGAGATCTTGGCTAATCTGCGACCAAATTCCATCTACCTGCTGTGGTCCCGTAACCCTTTGCCGAACAAAGATTCGAATCCCAATGATTTGGCCACGTATCCCATCCAAGTCAAGTCAGCTGGCTCCCCTTGGTCTTTCCAACACCCCCTTTGGCAAGGTCGGTCCCACCTGTGGAGTGCAAGTCACTCCTCGGGGCACAGTACGTCGCTGATTACGGCACTGGCTGCAACATTGGAACACGTGGGTTTATGATTTGTTCATAGTACAACCAATAAAAACGCTCGCAAACAAATCACCCTCTGTCAGGGTTTTATTGGAGGAAACAGGGGGCATGAATCGGACCATCCTCGATGGGAAGGTCTTGTTTATCAGTGTGTCATTGGCACAGAAAGTGCTTGATTATTGCCCAGCGCTGTAGGGCATGTTTGTTTTACACTCTTCCCTGATCCTTCGACCTTGGGACTTATAGGGGAAAGGACAACACGTGGCACAAAATTGAGGCTTAACCCAGTGTCAGTTTTATTACGCAAAAACTAACTAAAACTACAGAACTAGACTTCTGAGAGAAATCGACTGAAGACATATAATCACCCTTCCTGGTTGTAGCTTTTGTAAGTTCGTGGTCTGGTCGTTGGTTGCGTGACCGGTTGGTTATTCTTCTGTCCGTTCTCTGCAGTGCCGTTCCTTCCGCGTACCTTCCATACCTCGCTCGGTACCGCGCCTCCGTTACCCCGCCGAACGATGCTGGATGACTGGTGGTGGGTATATGTGTACGTCCGTCTATCCTGAGTTGCTTCTAGCTTGCATATTTATACCCAGGTTATGACTGATCTGCCGCCCCTGCGGCTTCTGACAATGTGTTTGCATCGATACGTTGTTTTGTGGTGATCCTGGTTGATTGACCCGAATGTTCCCAGTTTGCACACAGAGTCTGTGAGGCTCAAGATGACTCCCATCTTAACACCTTGTTCCCCCAAAATGTGCACTCGGGGGGACCCCTTGGTGGTCCGGTCTTCTTGCAAGCTTGGTGTCTCCAGCGACCTTGTAGCCCTCCCCCTTTCCCCTGCGCGCCCCCCCACCCCCCAGCCAATCAAGTTCAGGCCCTCATCAGTTAACTTATGGAAATGTAACAACTCCATTGATGTTAAGCATAAAGCCAGTCTGGTCCCTGACCCCAGAGTGGCCTGAATTGGGCTTGAGTTACAACCTTTCGCTCCCATTGTCCAGTTAATTCCAAACGCTTGCATTAATCAATTTCTTAGTTTATGGTCTCCTTCTGTGCTTCTCTGAAGATTTGTAACTTTACAGCACCCACCGATAGTGACTCGCCGTGATCAGGTGCTTATCGAGCTGCTCCTACAATACGTTGCCCGGTTGAAGGTGGGGCGAGCTGGATGAATAATTTAGGAATTTCCCGCACAAGACAGCAGCCCGGACTGGGATCTCGAGTGCGCTGTGCCTGGCTTTGCGACAGCTAATGTAAAAGGTCCGAAGGTCATCCTCTGGTGCCCAAATTGACCCCCTCCCCCGCCTCAAAGAACATAGAATATTCCGGCACAGAAAGTCTTTTCAGCCAATCAGATCTGTACCAGTGCATTTGTCCAGATGACCTAGCTAATCTAATCCTGCTCCCTCCCCACACCTTTTAATATCCCACCCAGTCTAATCCCATTCTCCCCCTCACTCCCTGAACATCTAGGGCCTGGGTTTAACAGCCCTTCTGACAGTGCGACGCTCCCTCAATACTACCCCTCCGACAGTGCAGCGCTCCCTCAGTACTGCCCCTCCGACAGTGTGACGCGCCCTCAGTACTGCCCCTCCGACAGTGTGGCGCGCCCTCAGTACTGCCCCTCCGACAGTGCAGTGCTCCCTCAGTACTGCCCCTCCAACAGTGCAGCGCTCCCTCAGTACTGACCCTCCGACAGTGTGGCGCTCCCTCAGTACTGACCCTCCGACAGTGCGGCAGTCCCTCAGTACCGTCCCTCCAACAGTGAGGCGCTCCCTCAGTACTGACCCTCTGACAGTGCGGCGCTCTCTCAGCACTGCCCCTCCGACAGTGTGGCGCTCCCTCAGCACTGCCCCTCCGACAGTGCAGCACTCCCTCAGCACTGGCCCTCCGACAGTGCGACACTCCCTCAGTACTACACTGGAGTGCCAGACTGGATGATGAGTTTAAGGCCTGGTTTTAACCCACACTTTCTGTCTGTGCGGTCAGAGTGCGAGCCACAGAGCCATGGCTCATTCAGCAGCTTAATTTTCCTCACATTCCTCCGCTGAGAACATTAGTGTTCAGGGAGAGCCTGGGAGCAGTCTGACCTTGCAGACACGCCCGTACAGCCTATGTTTTATCTGAGCATCAAAGGGAGGTTGTAAATCCTCCTCTATCTCCTTGACAAAGGTAAATGCAGCCACTAGCAGCAATTATTTGGAGGTTGTAAATGGTGCGAAGACATCTGAGGCTGCATTTATAACAAATTGCATTTATATGATGCCGTTAACATAGTCATTGAATATAGTCAAGGCTGAGATAGACAGATATTTGAGCGATAAGAGAGTCAAGAGTTATGGGGAGCGGGTGGGGAAGTGGAGCTGAGCCCAGGATCGGATCAGCCATGATCTTATTGAATGGTGGAGCAGGCTTGAGGGGCCAGGTGGCCTAATCCTGCTCCTATTTCTTATGTTCTTATGTAAACACTAGTGATGGAGGAGTCTCGGACAAGGGGGCATAACCTTAAAATCAGAACCAGGCCTTTCAAGAGAGAAGTCAGGAACGACTCCTTCACATACAGGGTGGCAGTAGTGTGAAACTCTCGCCCTCACACAGCAGTAGGTGCCAGCTCGATTAATGATTTTAAATCTGTGAGATCAATAGATTTTTACTCGACAAGGGTATAGAAGGATATGGAGCCAAGGCAGGTACATGGAGTTAAGGTACAGATCAGCCATGATCTCATTGAATGGCGCAACAGGCTCGAGGGGCTGAACGGCCTCCTCCTATTCCTATCTGTGCACGGCTAGAGTTGGTGATTGAAGCAGAGACCATGGGAGGGGCGGTGGGGGGGAGAAATTCAGCTCACAGCCGTCGGGTTTATGCCTGAAATATGGGTTACTGGTTGGAGAAGCTCGGCACCCCCTTCAAACCCAAAGCCTCACATGATGCCATGTTCAGGTGGGTCTGTCAATGGGCGATTGGCCACCCACCGACCTGAAACAGGCAAACGGCTGTTTAACTGTGCAAATCGGGGGCCTTCGCTGGCTGAATTCGGGTACAAATAGTGGAGTTTTCCCTTACCCTTATGGCTAAAGGGATCAAGGGGTATGGAGAGAAAGCAGGAAAGGGGTACTGAGGGAATGATCAGCCATGACCTTATTGAATGGTGGTGCAGACTCGAAGGGCCGAATGGCCTACTCCTGCACCTATTTTCTATGTTTCTATGTTTGCATAGTGTGAGCCTGAATGCTTTGGTCTGATAGAATGTTATTTACTGCATTTCAGCAAAAGCAGGAGATCATGAAGGGTGTAACGTACGCACCTGTGGGCATGCTCACAGGTTTGTAGAGCGGTTGCACTGTGAGTGGCTTAGCCAGTCACGTGATGTTCACAAGACTCAATAAAACCGCAGCCAGTTGGGCCTAGGCCAATCACGATGAGGTATGCAGTTGTGAGCCTAGTGGAGGAACTGGTAACGTCATCATCATAGGCAGTCCCTCGAAATAGAGGAAGACTTGCTTCCACTCTAAAAGTGAGTTCTGTACAGTCCAATACGAGAATTACAGTCTCTGTCACAGGTGGGACAGACAGTGGTTGAAGGAAAGGGTGGGTGGGACTGGTTTGCCGCACACTCCTTCCGCTGCTTGCGCTTGTTTTCTGCATGCTCTCGGCGATGAGACTCGAGGTGCTCAGCGCCCTCCCGGATGCACTTCCTCCACTTAGGGTGGTCTTTGGCCAGGGACTCCCAGGTGTCGGTGGGGATGTTGCACTTTATCAGGGAGGCTTTGAGGGTGACCTTGAAATGTTACCTCTGCCCACCTGGGACTCACTTGCCGTGTAGGAGTTCCGAGTAGAGCGCTTGCTTTGGGAGTCTTGTGTCAGGCATGCGGACAATGTGGCCCCCCCAACGGAGCTGGTCGAGTGTGGTCAGTGCTTCGATGTTGGGGATGTTGGCCTGATCGAGAACACTGACGTTGGTGCGTATATCCTCCCGGGGGATTTGCAGTGTGTTTGTTAAACTTTTGTTCATAAACCAACTCATTCTTAATAGCAATGTGTTGCTATGAATTCTTAAGCAAAGAACCCATGAAGCAAATACATTACAGAGGGCATTCCACATGATCTCCATTGCATTACTAGGGGGCGAGAGTTAATCCTGAGTCATGCGATGCCTTTCACAGTACACATCAGGGTGACGGTTTCAGTTTATCAGAGATTCATCTTGCTGATGGTGAGTGAGGGAGAGTCGGAAAATGGAGAATCAGGGAAAGCTGGGAGAAATGGGGAGAGTCAAGGAATATAGAGCTGGGAAGCAGACACTTGGGAATAATTAAGGAGAGTCAGAGCATGTTGGAGAACAAAGAGTTGGGAAATGGAGAATTGGGGCGATTCAGGAAGCGCAGATTCAGGAAGTGAAGAATCAGGAAGTGAAGATTCAGGAAGTGAAGAATCAGGAAGTGAAGAATCAGGAAGTGAAGATTCAGGAAGAGAAGAATCAGGAAGTAAAGATTTGGAGACTGATTTCAAGAGCTTGAATTCTGTCTCTGATTTGAATCCTGATATTGAGATTTTGAAACTAGAACAAATAAGAATTGGCTGTAAGACAGAAAAATGACAGCACTGGAAACCAACTGGAAAACTCTTGACGACTCAGAAACTTGCTACCAGCTTAATACTTGACTTGTTCCGGCTGAGATCTGCACAAGGTTGAAAGCAGGAACAAGCTAAAGTCTAAGAAACGAATTGGTTGGGAGTACAGAGCTTAAAATGAAAACATCACCTTAGAAAATATGTTCAGTCCTGGAAACTGAATGAGTTCATAGTATTACTGTTATGTATGTATGTAAACCTCACCAAAATGTAAGACTTGCTACTAGGGGGCACACCTGTGGGAGACCTAAGAGTCACCTGTGCACCCTGGGGTAAGCAGGTATAAAAGGTGACTCACCATGCTGCTTCCCCACTCTGGAGTCTGAATAAAGAGACCAAGGTCACAACAATTTGAGCTTACGATATAGTCCTGTGGATTTATTCTGAACATAACAAATAGGCGACAAGTAACGAATCACGAACTTTCACGTGGTAATGGCTGCTGTTGGTATTCTTGAGAGATTTGTTGAGGGTGATGATTGGGAAGCCTTCATTGAGCGCCTCGACCAGTACTTTGTGGCCAACGAATTGGACAAGGCTGAGACAGTGATCAAGTGCAGGGCGATTCTCCTCACTGTATGCGGGTCTTCGATATATTGCCTCCTCAGAAATTTGCTGGCACCAGTTAAACCAACGGACAAGTCTTACACAGAGCTGTGCACGCTGGTTCAGGAACACCTCAAGCTGAAGGAGAGCATCTTAATGGCCAGGTATCGCTTTTACACGCACCATCGCTCCGAGGGCCAGAACGTGGTGAGCTTTGTCGCCGACCTAAGACGCCTTGCGGGACACTGCGAATTTGCTGGATCTTTGGGGGAAATGTTGTGGGACTTTTTCGTGCTTGGAATCGGCCAAGAGGTTATCCTTCGCAAACTGCTGTCTCCCGAATCCCTAGATCTGAGCAAGGCCATCATGATAGCCCAGGCTTTCATATCCACGAGCGATAACATGAAACAAATATCTTCACAGAATCGAAGCTCACCGGCTTCGTACTGTGCATAAAATAATATTTTCAGCAGGCAGAATGGCACAGGGCCCATACGACTGCAGAGGCCAGACCTAGGCCTGGAGTGACTCAGAGTCCGCCGTGGGGCGTGAATGCGTATCCATTAGCACCATGTTGGTGCTGCGGGGGCAGCCATAGAGCTCATCAATGTCGATTCAAGCCCGATGTGTGCAAGGGCTGTGGAACAATGTGCAAACGATCTCTGACTCACCATGTGGCAGAGTCAAGAGAGGACGACCGATCCAGTGAGGATCACGATGAACGAACAGGAGAGGCAACACAACCTGAGGATGAAGAGGAAGTATATGGGATACACACCTTCACTACCAAAAGCCCTCCGATAATGTTAAAAGTTGAACTTAACGGTACTCCAGTCTCCATGGAACTAGTCACGGGGGCGAATCAATCATTTATGAGCCAGAAGTCATTTGAGAGGCTGTGGGGCGATAAAGCAAAGCGACCCAAGCTGATTCCAGTTCAGGCAAAGCTGCGCACCTACACCAGGGAACTGATACCAGTTATTGGTAGTGCGGACATAAGAGTATCCCATGAGGGAGCAGTGCACGATTTACCATCATGGATTGTTTCAGGTGATGGGTCAACGCTGCTTGGTAGGAGGTGGATGGGGAAGATTCGATGGAACTGGGAAGACCTCTGTGTACCTTCTCCGGCGAACAATGTCGCCCTTGCATAAAGGCTGAGCAAGCCCCCACCTTCAGCTGAAACAGGCATCAAAGTGCAGATCCATTTGCAGATCTCCGAGCCACAGGCCACTCATCACGACCACGAGGAGGTAAAGATCAACCGAGCAGTGGCACAGGCGCGGTACCCACCGCCCGAAGCCGACGACCTCTTCGCGACGATGGAAGAGGCTCCAGGTCGACCAAGCAGAGTGGGACTCCGGCCGAAACGATCCGAATCTTCCCGACGCCAGAGGCAAAATCCCTGGGATGGAAGATCGCGGCAGTCGGCATCACGGACACAGACGAGAGTGTCCAGACCACGGGACGAAGGTGCGTCCAGAGCACGGGACGAGAGAGCGTCCAGACAACGAGAGGTCGCCACAACAGAATGGAGGAATATGTCGCCCAGCAAGGAAGACAACTGGGTTTGGGGCAAAGGTAAATGGGCGGCCGCTGAGAATGCCAGGAACCCACCACGTTCCAATAAGTTGTTTGCACTATATAACCCATGTGAGCTGTCTTTCGCGGCCAATGGTGTATCATTATATGGGATCGGAGGGATCTTACAACAAGCCAAAGTAGCGGGCGAACCCCAACCAGTTGTACATGTATCTGACAAAGTATTCGTAGCAAGTGATGTGTTACCGCACGGGGTCGGGCGTGTTGTGCAGCAAGCAAAAGTAGCGGGCGAGCCCCAAACGTTCGAACATGTATCAAATAAGCTAACCAAGGCAGCAGTCTTTATTCACGGGACTAAAGAGATGTACCAAAGAGGGTCCCAATATGTGCTCGAGTCAGACAAGCTGCCCATCCCACAAGTTTGGGAGAGCAGAGGCACCATTATCGTTGCAGTGTTTCGAGAATGTCTAACACTGTCTGTGCACTGTAACATGATCCGCCACGGACCAGGCACTGAGAACGGCACTAATGCCCTCAGTTGACTACCGTTGCCCACCACCGGGGTGGAAACGCCGCAACCTGCAGACCCACTCACGGTCGTGGAAGTGCTAGAAAGCGAGGGGTCAACCGTAATGGCCCCCCAGTTTAGGACCTGGACCAGCCAGGATCCCACGTTACCGCCGGCCAAAGGTGAACTGCTAGATGGGATGTTACAACCTATCCGTCGCACAGACGAAAGACCCATCCGAACGTTGCAAAGTAAGGCAGGGCGGCTACACACAGTCGGTGGTCCGGGGCCCCCACACTACGGCCCAGGATCCACAGGGACCACTCGGGCTCCCGCCACGACCGAAAGTCTCAAGGCCATTGCGGCCATCGTGGGATTACTAGACCTCAGGGTCAGCGACAATAGTCCGGAGCAGGCAGCCCAAATCACTAAACCAAGCACCACGCGTGTCTCGGTAGACTCCATACAGACCCGAGGAGGGGCGCTAACTGGGCGCAAACGCCTCCCGCAGAATTCGGCGGGTGTTTGGCGGCGGTGGTAACCGATCGCGCCTGGCTCCGCTGCGACGGATATGGCGAAATCATCACCGTGCAGCAGCGACATGTTTTCGCCCCGGAGCGAACGTTCGGTATCGCCCCCTGAAGCTGTGCCGAGCGATGTCCGCGACAACGTCAGGGTGTGCGTACGGGTCTATGGGCTGCTCGCGGGGCGGTAATTAAAGGGGAGGTTCGGCGGGGGGAAAATGGCTGACTTACTGGTTGCCGATCGTGGGGTCTGGGCCCTGTTCACGCGTCAGCGCTACGCATCCCACCATGTACAGCTTCGAACTTCGCGTGGCTTTGCGCCCTGCTTCCGCCCCCGTTCCCGAGAATGCGATACTTTCCTCTCGGGGGCGGTAACCCAAATATAAGCGACAAGGCGGGACTAACTCGCCTGGTACCTGGAGTACTGCGTGCAGTTTTGGTCACCTTACTTAAGGAAGGATATACTAGCTTTGGAGGGGGTACAGAGACGATTCACTAGGCTGATTCGAGAAATGAGGGGGTTAACTTATGATGATAGATTGAGTAGACTGGGTCTTTACTCCTTGGAGTTCAGAAGGATGAGGAGTGATCTTATAGAAACATTTAAAATAATGAAAAGGATAGACAAGATAGAGGCAGAGAGGTTGTTTCCACTGGTCGGGGAGACTAGAACTAGGGGGCACAGCCTCAAAATACGGAGGAGCCAATTTAAAACCGAGTTGAGAAGGAATTTCTTCTCCCAGAGGGTTGTGAATCTGTGGAATTCTCTGCCCAAGGAAGCAGTTGAGGCTAGCTCATTGAATGTATTCAAGTCAAAGATC
The DNA here is from genome assembly GCF_044704955.1 of Pristiophorus japonicus. Taxonomy (NCBI): domain Eukaryota; kingdom Metazoa; phylum Chordata; class Chondrichthyes; family Pristiophoridae; genus Pristiophorus; species Pristiophorus japonicus. The sequence continues at coordinate 126,865,959 of NC_091993.1, forward strand.
GATAGATTTTTAAGCAATAAGGGAATTAAGGGTTACGGGGAGAGGGCGGGTAAGTGGAGCTGAGTCCACGACCAGATCAGCCATGATCTTATTGAATGGCGGAGCAGGCTCGAGGGGCTACATGGCCTACTCCTGTTCCTAATTCTTATGTTCTTATGTATGTTCTTATGTACCGAATTTCACGGTCCAGAACTGTGCACAGTGTGGTCTAACCGAGGTATATCATTTTGAAACTCCTCCAATATAAAAAGCTGCCCATTTCTTTCACTGGACATCACTTTTCTCAGAGCGGCCTGGGGCCAAGGTCCTCCCTTCATATAAATAAATTGATATGTTTATTTATATGGGTAGGTGAGGTTCGTTGGGCAGTAAATTGGCACACAGGCATGGAGTATAAAATATTGAAGTGATTTGAGTCTCTTAATAGAGATCCATTCAATTGGCAGGCCCCAACCTGCGAGAGACCATCAGCGGCAGGTCGGGGCCATAAAAGGAGTGGTCAGTGGCGGCCATGGGCAGAGTGGCAGCGTACCACGGCAAGGTACAGCCCGAGCTGGTGCAGGAGGGCGACGGCAGCGAAGAGTGACATCATCAAGGTCCAGGTCGGTGATTGGAGCGTGGGCAGGTACAGCAGGAGCGGCGAGGTCGGGGCAAAGGAGCGGCGAGAGATTGTAGAGGGACGTGATCGGGGCCCGGGGGAGGCGTGAGTTCAGCTCCAGGGACAGCAGGAGCCAGCCCACGCTGCGATATGTGTGAGCACTAGGCCCGTGCAGCAGAGCTGATCTCCAATCGTCCTGGTTAATCCTTGCCACTGGACCAAGGCCGAACTCTGTCAAGCCCCATGTGGTGACTGGTGTGCAACGGCCACCCCACGTTAAAAAAAATCCACGCACAGGCACCTTCCACCCTTCAGGATGTAGTTCGGTTCCTTCATTGAAACACAGTGAACTCATCCTGTTTTTGGCATGGAAGCAAGTCATCCTCATTTCGAGGGACTGCCTATGATGATGATGTTGAACCGAGGTATATGGAGACTAGAACTGTGCACAGTGCTCAAAGTGTGGTCTAACCAAGGTATATGGAGGCCAGAACTGTGCACAGTGCTCCAAGTGTGGTCTAACCAAGGTTTGATACAAGTTTAATATAATTTCCCTGTTTTTCAATTCTGCCCCTCGAGAAATACCCCCAGTGATTGGTTTGCTGTTTTATGGCCGTATTAACCTGCGTTGCTATTTTTATGTATCTGGGTTTTGAGTTCCTCAACTCACCTACTGAAACACGCACCTTCACAGTCCAGCAACTCTCAAACACACTCCTGCTCTGACCCCCCTACAACCCTCACCTTTATCCTCACTGCTCTGGTCAGGTCCCCTCCGAGCTTGACTCCCTCGCCCCACACATTCTCCCTCCTCCCTACATGCTCAGCGTGTTGAACTCAAGACTCCTCACTCTGTCTCAAGCTCATTCTTTCTCAGGAACCCCTCATCCTCCCCTCTGTCATCCCTACGCCTCCTCGTTTCGTCTACACGGGTATCAGGGACATTGTTAGCGCAGGAGGAGACCATTCTGCCCTTCTCAATCGCGATGAATTTCGGACCTCACTTGTCTGCTGTCTCCCTATGTTTGTATCCCAGGAATAAATGTGTCTTCCAATATCCCCGCTTACCTTGATCGATGATTGGGATCTCCCAGCCCTGTCTCCTCTACCACCGAGGAGGACAAGGGCAGCGGGTGCCCGGGAACACCATGGTGCTGCCACCCTTCACCACGTTGGTAGCTCAGTGCCTTCACCTCTGGTGCCCAAGCTCCAGTTATTCAACAATAACTTGCATTTATATAGCACCTTTAACATAGTAACATCCCAAGGTGTTTCATAGGAGCGATTATCAAACAACATTTGACACCGAGCCACATAAGGAGACATTAGGACAGGCGACCTTGGTCGAAGAGGTAGATTTTAAGGAGCGTCTTAAAGGTGTAAGATTCACAAAGATACTTGGCTCAGGGCACAGGAAGATGCCAGGGTCTGAACTAAAACTTGAAGCACAGGAAAGGGCGACAGCCAGCTATGGTTTTGAATCGATGAAGGACATTGATGCTGGACACTGGGATGTTTTATAGCTTTTCTGATTAACGATGAAAAGGAGCGTTCCTGGAAGTGTTGAGCAAGCCTGGATTGATTCCGATGGGAGAAATGGACAATGCTCTAGGCTTCACTCAAACAATGGGGTCAGATTAACTTCATAGCCTGAATCAGAAAAACGTTTATCTGCGAGCCGACGGCCAGATGCACCCATCAACAGGAAGAGGAAACCACACTAAATGTGTATTTCAGGGAGCAGGAAACAAAGATGAGGGCGGGGTCATGTTCAGTCTGGCAGACTCTGCATATCTCCGGTGGTTGATTGACTGGTGGATGATATGTGAATGTCGGCCATTCAGAAGCCCAGCAACTGAAACTACGGATGGGGGAAGGCTTTGTAACAAACAGACTTTAAGACGGAAGGACATGGACAGGGAAACACACAGGAAGACACTCTCTCGCTCTCAAGGACTGCAGCAGTCAGGGGAAGACTTCCTGTTTGTGTCCCACACGCTCAAGGTCAGATCCACCGACGTCACGCTGGTGTTCTTCTCCGACCACTGCCTCCTACTGGCCGACTGCCACCCACAGGAAGACCAGAAAGTTGGCAGGGGGATATGGAAGCTCAACGTAAAACTGTTGACCCCGGAAAACCTTGAGGAACTCAAGAGGGATTACAAAGGTTGGAGAACCGTAATACCCCTCTGTGATTCCCCGATGCACTGGTGGGAAACAATCAAGACAAACATCAAGAGGTTCTTCATCCTCAAAGGTGTTCAGGAAGCGAGAGGGAGACAGAGGGAATTGTCCCAACACCAGAAGAGCATGCAAAACCTGCTCCTGCTGCAGTCGATGGGGGTCGATGTTACGGAGGAACTCGAAGAGGTGAAGGGCCAGCAAGCCTCGCTCTTTGCCTCAGAGTCCTCCAAAATCATCTTCCGCTCCAGAGTCCGCTCCGTCGAGCAGGATGAGACGTGTTCGCGTTTCTTCTTCCAAAAGGTACACAGAGGGAGCTCTGTGATCAACAGCCTAAAGGAAGAAGATGGTTCTATGACATCTTCGCAGCCTGACACGCTGAGGATCAGCAAATTCTTCTATGCCAGGCTGTACGACGTCAAGCCCACAGACCGCGTGGCCTCCCAGTCCTTCCTGTTGGAATTCTTAGACGACAGCAAGCGGGAGAGTCTGGACCTCCCGCTAACTCTGGATAAGATGACAAAGGCCGTCCGGTCCCTCGAGACGAATAAAACTCCCGGGAGCGACGGCTTACCGGTCGAGTTGTATTGGGCTCTGTGGGACTGGATGGGCCCAGATCTGCTGGAAGTGTACGGAGGTATGCTTCTGGCTGGCAGTATGTCAGAATCAATGAGGAAAGGCATCAGCACCCTCATCTACAAGCAGAAAGGGGAGAGGGAGGAAATCAAAAACTGGCGGCCCATTTCGCTGCTCAATGTGGACTACAAGATCCTGTCAAAGGTCATCGCCAACAGGGTCAAGTCTGCTCTTGAGCTGGTGATTCACCCGGACCAGACCTGCGCTGTCCCAGGCAGGAAGATCTCTGATAGCCTGACGCTACTCAGGGATACGATCGCCTACGTGCGGGACAGGAGGGTGGACACCTGTTTAATCAGCTTAGACCAGGAGAAGGCCTTTGACAGGATATTGCACACGTACCTGATGGATGTGCTCTTCAAAATGGGGTTTGGGGAGGGTATCCGCAATTGGATCCAACTGCTCTACACAGACATCAGTAGTGCAGTTCTAATCAACGGGTGGGAAACTGAAAGCTTTCCAATCAGATCTGGAGTCAGGCAAGGCTGTCCTCTCCCCTCTGTCTTGTTTGTGTGCTGTATCGAGCCCTTTGCCGAGTCCATCAGGAAGGATGCGGGCATTGGGGGGGTGACGATCCCAGGCAGCGGAGGCGCTCAGATCAAGACCTCCCTGTACATGGACGATGTGGCCGTTTTTTGCTCGGATCCGCAGTCGGTCCGCGGATTGCTCACAATCTGCGACCAGTTTGAACTGGCCTCGGGAGCAAAGGTCAATCGCAGCAAGAGCGAGGCTATGTTCTTTGGAAGCTGGGCTGACCGATCCTTTATTCCCTTCACTGTTAAGTCAGATTACCTGAAGGTGTTGGGAACGTGGTTCGGAGCGGACGGGGTGTGCGTCAAAAACTGGAAGGAGGATATCGCTAAAGCCAAACAAAAACTGGGATGGTGGAAGCTGCACTCCCTCTCCATTGCAGGAAAGAACCTGGTCATCAGGAGTGAGGTGCTCTTGGTGTTGTTGTACGTGGCACAGGTCTGGCCCATACCCAGCTCCTGTGCCGCGGTAGTCACCCGAGCCGTCTTCCACTTCGTCTGGAGATCGAAAATGGACCGTGTCCGCAGAGACACGATGTACAAATCGCTGGACAAGGGAAAGGACGTTCCAAACGTGGCCCTCATCCTGATGGCCACCTTTGTGTGCGGCTGCATCAAGCTGTGCATAGACCCCCGGTACACAAACACCAAGTGTCAGTACATGCTGAGATTCTGTGTGTCTCCGGTGTTGCGAAGGATGGGTCTGGCCAGACTGCCGTGGAACGCTCCAACCAGTTGGACCATGCCTCACCACCAGTCCTTCATGGAAAAGTTTTTCAAGAAAAACACCTTTGACCAAAAGACCATGAAGCAGTCAGCACGCAAGGTCCTGGACACGCTACGAAAGAAGGAGATGATGGATCCTGTCGGGCAGTTCCCCGAGCAGACTGTCGAACTCGTTTGGCAGAACGTCTCATCGCCAGAGCTTTCACACAAGCACCAAGACATAGCTTGGTTGGCGGTGAGGAGGGCCCTACCCGTCAGATCCTTCCTGCACAGCCGGGGTTTCAGAGACACGGCACTCTGCCCCCGAGTTGGCTGTGGTGCGGACGAGACTGTCATCCATCTCCTTTGGGATTGCCCCTTTGCAAGGCAGGTCTGGAAGGAGATGCAGTGGTTGCTGTCGAGGTTCATCCCAAGCAGCTCCGTAACACAGGACTCTGTGCTCTACGGGCTGTTCCCAGGGACACACACCGAGACAGACATCGTCTGCTGCTGGAGAGCCATCAACTCGGTGAAAGACGCACTTTGGTCTTCCCGAAACTTGCTGGTCTTCCAGAGCAAGGAGATGTCCACGGCCAAGTGTTGCAGACTGGCGCAATCCAAGGTCCAGGTGTACGTGCTGAGGGACACACTAAAGGTTGGTGCAGTCGCCGTAAAGGCACGATGGGGAAGAGTTTAACGCCCTTCCGCCACGGTAAACCCAGGGGATGGAATCAGACCCCCCCTCGGGCTGTACTTGTTAATCTGCTTGTATACATAGAGCACCATGTACTGAAACACACCTGTGTTGTGCCATGTATAATGAAAGTCTCTGCACTGTTTTGTAACTTGTAAAGAAATGTAAATGTATCCCCATCCGTTCCGTGTACTGCTTTCATCTGCACAGTGCTGCATGTAACGTGATTGGTGATCGGTATTGAAATGTATCCTGGAATGTAATGTAAACCTGTTCTCATCTGCTCCATGTAATACCCTTATTTGCACAGTACTACATGTAATGTAATTTACGGATTGTACTAAACTGTACCTTGAAATGAAATGCACACTAGTGCATTGTATGGAACTGCTGTCAGCATCCAAACCAATTGTATGGAATTGCTGACCGCAAGGTACTGAGCTATTTTCCAGTGTATTGTGAAAATGTTATATGAATAAAGTATATTTTTCAGGGGAAGATGGACGGGGACTGCTCATTCCCGGCTCCAGGGCCGACAATCGGCATCGGTGATGACCAACCGGATTGGAGGACTGTATGTTGCAACCAAATCTCTCAGGGGTTTTGTCCGTGTGTTGTTGATTTTAATAAACTAATAGTTTTGGGCTTGAGCTTAAACCTTTGTGTTGTGTATATTTTGTTCCTGTAAATCCCAGAGTCAAAGAACTGTAGTAAGGACAAGGAAAGCAAAAACCTTATAAAGGAGGACCGAGAGGTAGAGAGGCGGAGAGGTTTAGGGAGGGAGTTCCAGAGCTTGGGGCCCAGGCAACAGAAGGTACGGCCACTAATGGTGGAGCGATTATAATCAGGGATGGTCAGGAGGGCAGAATTAGAGGAGCGCAGACATCTCGGGGGGGCTGTGGGGCTGGAGGAGATTACAGAGATAGGGAGGGGCGAGGCCGTGGAGGGATTTGTAAACAAGGATAAAAATTTTGAAATCAAGGTGTTGCTTAACCAGTAGCCAATGAATGTCAGCGAGCACAGGGGTAATGGGTGAGCGGGACTTGGTGCGAGTTAGGACATGGGCAGCCGAGTTTTGGATGAGCTTAAGTTTACGTAGGGTAGAATGTGGGAGGCCAGCCAGGAATGCGTTGGAATAGTCAAGCCTGGACGTAACAAAGGCACGGATGAGGGCTTCAGCAGCGGATGAGCTGAGGCAGGGGCGGAGACGGGTGATGTTACGGAGGCGGAAATAGGCGGTGTGAGTTATGTCTGGTCCAGCCTCAGACAGCTGCTAGGGAACGGGATGGAGTCGGTGGCTAGGGAACGCAGTTTCTGGCGGGGACCAAAGACAATACGCTTCGGTCATCCCACTATTTAGCTGGAGAAAATCTCTGCTCATCCAGTGCTGGGTGTCGGACAAGCAGCGTGACAAATCAGAGATGGTGGAGGAGGTCGTGGGAGGTGGGGGTGAGGTAGAGCTGGGTGTCATCAGCGTACATGTGAAAACTGACGCTGTGTTTCGGGATGATGGCGTCGAGGGGCAGCGTGTCGATGTGAAATAGGAGGGTGCAAGGATAGAATGCCGCTGCCCCCCTGCCGTGATGTGCTGCTCCCTTCTCACTCCTGCTCGCAACGCTGCTTCTGTCCGTGCCCGCCGCTATCTCTGCCGATGCTGGTCCTTATCAGCCCCCCCCGGCTAGGCACTTCGAGTTTACACACCCTCATTCCAGTTCTATCAGCAGCCAGCCAGGCTGACCCGAGGTCACAGGCCATTCTTGCTGAGCTCTGCATCTCATTACCCTTCTTGTTGCTGTTGTTTACCTCTGGCAAATTCATCTTAAAATGGGACCAATCTGAGAGAGTCTGTGGGTGAGAGTTATCCCCACTTTAGTTCTTATATTTCAAACTCCTTCTCT